>NC_041391.1:118139115-118179234 GCF_002162155.2 Triticum dicoccoides | reverse complement strand
GCGCAGGGGCGCGGGACGGGAGGGGCGCGGGAGTAGGCTGTGCTCACAGGGGGCGGCGGCGATGGCTCAGGCGAGCAGCCTGACGGCGTCGGTGGCGGCGGCGACGACAAGGTGGAGCAGGGGCGTCGGGCGGCGACGGCGACGAGGAGGAGCAGGGGGCGTCGGGGGAGAAGTGGGCGATTTGGCCGGAAACTGCTAAGTGTTGCTTATATAGCAAACCCTTTAGTCCCGGTTGGTGGCACCAACCGGGACTAATGCACCCTTTAGTACCAGTTGGTGCCACCAACCGGGACCAAAGACCTCTTTTTCGGCAGCCCAAAGGGCGGGAACCGGCGGCCTTTGGTACCGGTTGGTGGCACCAACCGGGACTAATGCCTCCCCCTTTAGTCCCCTGTGCTGCCCGCCTCGAGGCCCCTGTGCTGCCCGCCTCGGGGCCAAAGTTTAGTCCCACCTCGCTAGTTGAGAGGGGCGTGCAGTGGTTTATAAGCCCCACTACCGCACCCCTCTCGAGCCCCTCTCCACCGCAGGCTTTCGGGCCTACTTGCTATTGCTTTGCCTGATGGGCCTTCTGGGCCTACTGCGGGCCTGAATCCTGGCCCATAGTAGGGTTCCATGTCGAATTCAGGCCGTGGGGGCCCAGTAGGTGGCATTTTTTTTGTTTTTTTGTTTTCTTTACTTATTGTTGCTATATTTATTTATTTTCCAGTTTTTTTGTTTTGTTTTCTGCATTATTTATTTTCTTTTGTTTTTTGCTTTATTTTTTAATTGTTTTTGCTTTTAGTTTTAGGAAAATTATAAACTTTCTGTTAGTGCCATTAGTTTTCAAATTTGAAAACACTTTTTTTGTTTTTTTGTTTTCTTTCTTGCTTTATTTATTTTATTTTGTTTCTACTTACAACAAAGTACTTATTGTTGTTTTTTTGTTTTGTATTCTGCATTTTTTTTTTGTTTTTTGCTTTATTTTTTAATTGTTTTTGCTTTTAGTTTTAGGAAAATTATAAACTTTCTGTTAGTGCCATTAGTTTTCAAATTTGAAAACACTTTTTTTGTTTTTTCTTCCTTGCTTTATTTATTTTATTTTGTTTCTACTTACAACAAAATACTTATTGTTGCTATTTTTAATTATTACGCGGGCCGAACCATAAGACATTAAAGCATTTCAAATGAACTCTTTAAAAGGTTAAAGTTGGCATGGTGTCATAAATTGACCCACATAGCATGTGCATGTACAAAACAGACAATGGTATCATACTCGTCAGTTACAAAGTTGGCATGGTATCATCATAATAGTTGCGGGAGAAAGTCTTCACTTTTTCTTCGCTTGTGTCATTTGCTTATTGCGCCATAATCATGGATAACTTTCATCGTTTATCAGGATGCTGGGGTCAGCCTTGACTTTGAAGGGAGGAATTTCATGAAACTTTTCATAATCTTCAGACATGTCTGTCTTGTCCTCCACTCCCATGATGTCCCTTTTTCCTAAAAGAACTATGTGGCGCTAATTTGGCTCATCGTATGATGTATTCGCTTCCTTATCTTTTCTCTTTCTCGGTCTGGTAGACATGTCCTTCACATAGATAACCTGTGCCACATCATTGGCTAGGACGAATGGTTCGTCAGTGTACCCAAGATTTATCACGTCCATTGTTGTCATTCCGTACTGTGGGTCTACCTGTACCCCGCCTCCTGACAGATTGAGCCATTTGCACTTAAACAAAGGGACCTTAAAATCATGTCCGTAGTCAAGTTCCCATATGTCCACTATGTAACCATAATATGTGTCCTTTCCCCTCTCGGTTGTTGCATCAAAGCGGACACCACCGTTTTGGTTGGTGCTCTTTTGATCTTGGTCAATCGTGTAATATGTATTCCCGTTTATCTCGTATCCTTTCCAAATCAATACAGTCAAAGATGGTCCCCTGGACAACAAGTACAGCTCATCACAAACAGTGTTGTCACCTCTGATACGTGCTTCCAACCAACTGCTGAAAGTCCTGATGTGTTCACATGTAATCTAGTCGTCGCACTGCTCCTGGTGTTTGGAGCGTAGAATGTTCTTGTGTTCATCGACATACGGGGTCACCAAGGTAGAGTTCTGTAGAACTGTGTAGTGTGCTTGAGACCAAGAATATCCATCCCTGCATATTATTGAGTCCCTTCCAAGCGTGCCTTTTCCAGTCAGTCTCCCCTCATACCGCGATTTAGGGAGACCTATCTTCTTAAGGCTAGGAATGAAGTCAACACAAAACCCGATGACATCATCTGTTTGATGGCCCATGGAGATGCTTCCTTCTGGCCTAGCGTGGTTACGGACATATTTCTTTAGGACTCCCATGAACCTCTCAAAGGGGTACATATTGTGTAGAAATACGAGGCCCAGAATGACAATCTCATCAACTAGATGAACTAGGACGTGCGTCATGATATTGAAGAAGGATGGTGGGACCACCAGCTCGAAACTGACAAGACATTGCACCACATCACTCCTTAGCCTTGGTATGATTTCTGGATCGATCACCTTCTGAGAGATTGCATTGAGGAATGCACATAGCTTCACGATGGCTAATCAGACGTTTTTGGTAGAAGCCCCCTCAATGCAACCGGAAGCAGTTGCGTCATAATCACGTGGTAGTCATGAGACTTTAGGTTCTCAAACTTTTTCTCTTCCATATTTATTATTCCTTTTATATTAGACGAGAAGCCAGTCGGGACCTTCATACTAAGCAGGCATTCAAATAAGATTTCCTTCTCTTCTTTGGTAAGAGCATAGCTGGCAGGACCTTCATACTGCTTTGGAGGCATGCCGTCTTTTTGGTGCAAACGTTGTAGGTCCTCCCATGCCTCAGCTCTATCTTTTGTCTTCCCATACACGCCCAAGAAGCCTAGCAGGTTCACGCAAAGGTTCTTCGTCACGTGCATCACGTCGATCAAAGGCGGACCTATAGGTCTTTCTAGTAGGGTAGGTCCCAAAATATAGATTTCTTCTTCCACATGGGTGCGTCTCCCCCAGCGTCACTCGGAACAGCTAGTCCGCCGGGACCCTTTCCAAAGATTACGTGTAAATCATTGACCATAGCAAGTACGTGATCACCGGTACGCATGGCGGGCTTCTTCCGGTGATCTGCCTTGCCTTTGAAATGCTTGCCTTTCTTTCGACATTGATGGTTGGTCGGAAGAAATCGATGATGGCCCAGGTACACATTCTTCCTGCAGCTTGCCAGGTATATACTATCGGTGTCAAGTAAACAGTGCGTGCATGCGTGGTATCCCTTGTTTGTCTGTCCTGAAAGGTTCCTGAGAGCGGGCCAATCGTTGATGGCCACGAACAGCAACGCCTTTAGGTTAAATTCCTCCTGTTTGTGCTCATCCCACGTACGTACACCGTTTCCATCCCACAGCTGTAAAAGTTCTTCAACTAATGGCCTTAGGTACACATCAATGTCGTTGCCGGGTTGCTTAGGGCCTTGGATGAGAACTGGCATCATAATGAACTTCCGCTTCATGCACATCCAAGGAGGAAGGTTATACATACATAGAGTCACGGGCCAGGTGCTGTGATTGCTACTCTGCTCCCCTAAAGGATTAATGCCATCCACACTTAAAGCAAACCATACGTTCCTTGGCTCACTTGCAAACTCATCCCAGTACTTTCTCTCGATTTATCTTCACTGCGACCCGTCAGCGGGTGCTCTCAACTTCCTATCTTTCTTACGGTCCTCACTGTGCCATCGCATCAACTTGGCATGCTCTCTGTTTCTGAACAGACGTTTCAACCGTGGTATTATAGGAGCATACCACATCACCTTCGCAGGAACCCTCTTCCTGGGGAGCTCGTCGTCAACATCACCAGGGTCATCTCGTCTGATCTTATACCGTAATGGACCGCATACCGGGCATGCGTTCAGATCCTTGTATGCTCTGCGGAAGAGGATGCAGTCATTATGGCATGCATGTATCTTCTGCACCTCCAATCCTAGAGGGCATATGACCTTCTTTGCTGCGTATGTACTGTCGGGCAATTCGTTATCCTTTGGAAGCTTCTTCTTCAATATTTTCAGTAGCTTCTCAAATCCTTTGTCAGGCACAGCATTCTCTGCCTTCTAGTGCAGCAATTCCAGTACGGTACCGAGCTTTGTGTTGCCATCTTCGCAATTGGGGTAGAACCCTTTTTTGTGGTCCTCTAACATGCGATCAAACTTCAGCTTCTCCTTTTGACTTTCGCATTGCGTCCTTGCATTGACAATGACTCGGCGGAGATCATCATCATCGGGCACATCGTCTGGTTCCTCTTGATCTTCAGCAGCTTCGCCCGTTGCAGCATCATCATGCACATCGTCTGGTTCCTCTTGATGTTCAGTAGCATCACCATATTCAGGGGGCACATAGTTGTCATTGTACTCTTCTTCTTCGCCGTCTTCCATCATAACCCCTATTTCTCCGTGCCTCGTCCAAACATTATAGTGTGGCATGAAACCCTTGTAAAGCAGGTGGGTGTGGAGGAATTTCCGGTCAGAGTAAGACTTCGTATTCCCACATATAGGGCATGGACAACACATAAAACCATTCTGCTTGTTTGCCTCAGCCACTTCGAGAAAATCATGCACGCCCTTAATGTACTCGGAGGTGTGTCTTGAACCGTACATCCATTGTCGGTTCATCTGCGTGCATTATATATAATTAAGTGTGTCAAAAATCATTACAAAACATCATGAATAGATAATTAAGTGACCAAATTAATAGAAGTTCATCATCACATTAAAACCAAAGTACATACATAGTTCTCATCTAACAACATAAAGCTCTGTAGAGCATCTAAATTAATTAAACCATACACTGAAACTATGTAAAACATTTCAATGCGAAAACAAATGCGATCATAATCGCAACCAATGTAACAGCTGATCCAATGGCATAATGATACCAAGCCTCGGTACGAATGGCATATTTTCTAATCTTTCTAATCTTCAAGCGCATTGCATCCATCTTGATCTTGTGATCATCGACGACATCCGCAACATGCAACTCCAATATCATCTTCTCCTCCTCAATTTTTCTAATTTTTTCCTTCAACAAATTGTTTTCTTCTTCAACTAAATTTAACCTCAAGACAATAGGGTCGGTTGGAATTTCTGGTTCAACAACCTCCTAGATAAATAAAATATATGTCACATTGGTCGGCATAATTGTCATAAACAATAAATGAACCAATAGTTATGAAAAGATAATATATACCACATCTGAATCATAGACAGGACGAGGGCCGACGGGGGCGGATACCAAAACCATCGCACTATATAAGATGCAATAACAAAAGTAAGAAAATTATACAAGTATCTATATAAATATACAAGTAAGAATATTTTTTTCCTTTTATAAAGAAGATAAGAACAAGAGGCTCACCACGGTGGTGCCGGCGACGAGATCGGCGCGGGTGATCGACGGTGGTGAAGACGGGGACGGGACGTGACGGACCGCTAAACCTAGACAAATATTGAGGAAAATGGAGCTTGGAGGTCAAGCTTGGAGAGGAGAAAGCTTAAGTAGTGTGGCTCGGGCATTCCATCGAACACCTCGTGTGCATAGGAGGTGAGCTAGAGCACCACAAAGCTCTCCCCTCGCCGGCCACGAAAAATAGAGAACTGGGAGTGCTCTGCTCGCGGGGTAGATATAGGTAACTAATTGGTCCCGATTCGTGCCACGAACCGGGACTAAAGGGCAGCCTTTGGTCCCGGTTCAAGCCACCAACCGGGACCAATGGTGGTGGTCCAGGAGCAATGCGCATTGGTCCCGGTTCGTCCCACCAACCGGAACCAATAGGTCTAGCCGAACCGGGACCAATGGCCCACATGGCCCGGCCGGCCCCCGAGGCTCACGAACTGGGTCCAATGCCCCCATTGGTCCCGGTTCTGGATTGAACCGGGACTAATGGGCTAACCCAGCCTGGACCATTGCCCCCTTTTCTACTAGTGTGATGTGAACTATGGGTCTTAATCACATACATATGTGAACTATTAGTGTTAAATCACATGGTGATATGAACTAGATTATTGACTCTAGTGCAAGTAGGATACTGAAGGAAATATGCCCTGGAGGCAATAATAAAGTTATTATGTATTTCCTTATTTCATGATAAATGTTTATTGTTCATGCTAGAATTGTATTAACTGGAAACTTAGTACATGTGTGAATACATAGACAAAACGAAGTGTCCCTAGTATGCCTCTACTTGACTAGATCGTTTATCAAATATGGTTATGTTTCCTAACCATAGACATGTATTGTCATTTGATGAACAGGATCACATCATTAGGAGAATGATGTGATGGACAAGACCCATCTGTTAGCTTAGCATTATGATCGTGTCAGTTTCATTGCTACTAATTTCTTCATGACTTATACAAGTTCCTCGGACTATGAGATTATGCAACTCCCAAATACCGGAGGAACACTTTGTGCGCTACCAAACTTCAAAACGTAAATGGGTGATTATAAAGGTGCTCTACAGGTGTCTCCGAAGGTGTTTGTTGGGTTGGCATAAATCGAGATTAGGATTTGTCACTCCGTGTTTCGAAGAGGTATCTCTGGGACCCCTCGGTAATACTCATCACTATAAGCCTTGCAAGCATTGTAATTAATGATTTATTTGCGGGATGAAGTATTACGGAACAACTAAAGAGACTTGCCGGTAACGAGATTGAACTAGGTATGATGATACCAACAATCGAATCTCGGGCAAGTAACATACCGATGACAAAGGTAACAACATATGTTGTTATGCGATTTGACCGATAAAGATCTTCGTAGAATATCTAGGAACCAATATGAGCATCTAGGTTCCGCTATTAGTTATTGACCGGAGACGTGTATCAGTCATGTCTATATAGTTCTCGAACCTATAGGGTGCGCATGCTTAACGTTCGATGACGATTGGTATTATGAGTTTATGTGATATGATGTATCGAAGGTTGTTAGGAGTCCCGAATGTGATCACAGAAATGATGAGGAGTCTCAAAATGGTCGAGACATAAATATTGATATATTGGACGGCTACGTTCGGACACCAAAAGTGTTCCGGAGAAGTTTCGGATAAAACCGGAGTACCGGGAGGTTACCTGAACCCCCGGGGGGTTATTGGGCCTCATGGGCCAAGTAGTGGAAGAGAGGAGGCAGGCCATGGTGTGGCGCGCGCCCCCCTAGCCCAAACCGAATTGGACTAGTGGGGCGGCCCACCTTTCCTTCTCTCCTTCCCCTCCTTCCTTCCCCTCCTAGTTGGACTAGGAAAAGGGGAACCTACTCGTACTTGGAGAAGGATTCCCCCACTTTGGAGCGCACCCCTTGAGGCCGGCCGGCCCCCTCCTCCACTCCTTTATATACGGGGGAGGGGGCCACCCCATAGACACACAAGTTGATCAAGTTGATCTTTTAGCCATGTGCAGTGCCCCCCTCCATAGATTTCCATGTCGGTCATATCGTCGTAGTGCTTAGGCGAAGCCCTGCGCCAGTAACTACATCATCACCGTCACCACGCTGTCGTGCTGATGAAACTCTCCCTCGACTTCAGCTAGACATAGAGTTTGTGGGACCTCACCGAGCTGAACGTGTGCAGATCGAGGAGGTGCTGTACCTTCAGTGCTGGGATCGATCGTATTGTCAAGACGTATGACTACATCAACCGTGTTGTCATAACTCTTCCACTTTCGGTCTACGAGGGTACGTAGACAACACTCTCCCCTCTCGTTCCTATGCATCACCTAGATAGATCTTGTGTGATCATAGGAATTTTTTTGAAATTGATGCGTTCCCCAACAAAACAGGCTTCTAGTGTGTGCGTGCGAAGAGCAGCTGAGTAGGCCAGCTACACGCTTGAATAGAGCATGCAGAGTATGCACTACGCAGGTGTACTTTCCCTGCATTGACAGTAGAGCGATGGTTCTAGAGAACAGTAGTACCCTCCACTTGCAACTGTAGATCCTTGGCCTTGAGATTCAAGAGTTGAAAACTCGTGCACTATAGAAGTATAGTACATCGCACTACTAGTTGAGAAAGTAGTACTACTACTGCTATAGTATGAGTACGTAGTAAATAATAGCCTCGCCATCATGGAGACGAGGCACAACCACTATGCATGACCGCATACAAGGCCCTATAGTTACACTCTTATCTCCTCCTTCCCACTTGCCCCCCCCCAAGGGACCATGGATTCGCCAGGCGGTTCTCCTCCTCGTCGGGGTTGGGAGACCTTGGACGATGATCCTATGGGAGAAATCGCATGCCGCTCCGATGTCCTCACCTCCAGAAGACTCGGTGCTTCCTGCACCAACTTTTTTACACTACAAAAAAATACACTTCCGTGATGATACGTGTTTGTCACAGTAGGTCATGTTTTCTGTCATGCATGTACATCCATGACAAATTTATCATAGAATCAATATAGTCATACCTGTGTTGTCGTAGAAGTGTTCCATGACATTACCAAAATTATCATCACAGAAGTGTCCACTTCCATGACGATAAATCGTGTTTCACAGAAGAGCTTTCGTCAAGGGTGATTGACATGTGGCATCTACCGTAACAGAACGCCGTTAAGCTATTGGGTTGGGTTTTGGATCCGATAACCTGTTAACAGCCCCGACCAATAGGGATTTTGCACATTTAAAATCATCATTGGTTGGAGGAAACACGTGTCAGCTCATCGTTGGGACAGATGTCATCCACTCATTGGACAGAACGCGCATATGATACGTCGACACATCGCACGGCCCATCGAGTTTAAATGGGCCGGCACAACTAAGGGCCCATAAGATTTTTCGGACCATAATGGGTCAGCCCAGCTAAACGCCCACGAGATTTTGCAGATCATAATGGGATGGTCCAGCTAAAGGCCCACAAGATTTCGCGGCCCATAATGGGCCGGCCTAGGTAAAGTCCCACAAGATTTTTGTGTGCAATAATGGGCCGGCCCAGGTAAAGGCCCACAAAATTCTTGCAGATCATAATGGGCCGGCCCAGCTAAAGGCCCACGAGATTTCGCCGACACTAATGGGCCGTCCCAGTTGTAGGCCCACAAGATTTTGAGGACCCTAGTATGCCGGGCCATTAACTGGCTGCCATGTTTTGGGCCAATTGTCGGCCCATATTTGATCGGGTCCATTAATGGCCTGCCACATTTCGGGCCTAATAATGGCCCATATGAGATCCGGCCCGTTAAAAGCCTCCCACGTTCTGGTCCAAATCACGGCCCAGATCAGGTCCGGCCCTTTAAGATGCTTCGGCCTCAATTATGGCAAATATCAGATTCGGCCCGTTAACTAGACGCTATGCTTTGCTAAAGGCCCATTGAGTAAATAGTCTTGATATTAGTTTCGGCCTGTTAAGGGCACGTTTAACATTTTGGCCCTATATTAATTTCGGCCTGTTAAAAGCCCGTCATATAGTTGGGCCTACCTACGGCCCGGTTTGCATCCGGCCTGCTCGCAGCCGATATCTGATTGGGCCACACAAGGACCGAGACAGTTTTGGCCTGTTAAAAGCCCGTGATTTGATTCGCACAATCATGGGTTGGGGTCCAATTCGGGCTGTTGTCGGCCCGTGACCTGTTCGGCACATTTCAGGCCCAACCTACTTCTCAGCCTCCTGAAAGCCCATTGAGTTTTCTTGCGAAAAGAGGGCCGGGGGTTACTCGACCTATTAAAGGCCCGAATCTACTAGTGGGACAGTTTGACGGGGCCCATGATGCGGATCATACATCGTGATTGCATGACGGCCCGATTATGTACCGTAATTTTACGGTTTGGCCGCTTTACTGCGAAGACAGGATATATATATACAGTAAAATAACTGCAGCATCGTGAATAAGAAAAAACCTAGACTATATAATAAAGAAATTACGGCATTGCATCAACTGGGCATCAAATTTTGCCACTATGATAATAAAGCACAAGCAAACAGTAGATTACATACACTGGGCATCATAGATCGCCACCAGTGCAAATAAACACGCCAACAAAATAATATACAAAACCGACAGCACTTCAATAGAGTTCAAGAAGGGTTAGCCCTGCTGGCAAGCTGCAGCGCAAGCACCTAAGCAAGATGATTAGACTGCATTTGTTCAACACTTATATCTTCCTCACTATGAAAGATAAACAAGTAGACAGATGACATGTTTTGCACATAAAAGTATTAGTGCTGACAATTCATCACATTTCTTACTAACAAATAAAGTGACACAGTTTAAAAATGCATTAACAAAATATGGTATTGTTCAGGTCAAGACATGGCAGTAAATGACATTGTGAAGGAGTTGGCAGCTTCACGATACCACTGTATTACAGATCAAGAACTCATAAGTATCAATGGTTAGTGTGCTGCCAATTTATCCCATTTCAGATTGGTAAATAAAGAGATGGTTTAAATAATAGTAGAATGATATGACATTGTTCATAGTTAAGACATTGCAGAATATGACATTGTGCTGTAGTGGGTAGGTTCACCACACCACTGGATTACGGATGAAGAACAGAAGCATACATGCAGTGCAAAAGAAGATCACTTGCTCTGTATAGTTTAATTTACATGGTATGAAGAAGGAACTTGGTTGTACAACTGAAAACTTAAATTGAGAAGGACAAACTTTTGTTTATGAACTACTCCCTCCGTTCCTAAATATAAGTCTTTTAGAGATTTCAATATGAACTACATAAAGATGTATATAGACATAGTTTAGAGTGTGGATTCACTCGTTTTGTTCCGTATGTAGTCCATATTGAAATCTCTAGAAAGACTTATATTTTGGAACAGAGGGAGTACATAATAAACTTTAAACATGCAATTTGATGCAAACACCAAAAATAAATAGTTGTTGCATTCATGCCTAACCAAATATACACAACAAAGTTTGAAGGCTTGAGAAGGACAAACTTACATTACTGGTGAAGACAGGCTCTATAAAGCCCTTGTCCATGCTGATGGGGGGGGGGCAATTCAAGAAGTTTACCACATAATCTTCTTCATAAGCATTGCCTTTATTCTAAATTTTGTTAAGAGTATATATAGATGTGATAATATACGAAAAATGGAGAATATTTAAGATAAGATGAAGAGTGATGCTACATAACCAAGTAGCTATAAATGTATGTGCATCGATACAGGCAAAAGGCACAAGCCAAGAGCAATGCACAACTAAACTTCTTCAGTACCAACCTTATGGTGAGAGTAAATATAGATCTGATGTGTAGAAAATGGAGGTCAAAGGAAAATAAGCTGCAGAGTGATGGTACATGAACAACTACCTGTCAATATAAGTACACTGATAAAGGACAACATGTACTTACAAGAACAATGCAGAGCTAAAAGAATTCATTGGCATTGGATATATTCTACACTAATGTAACCATTCATACAGATCATATAATTTGGAGCGAATAATTGATAAGCAAGCTATCATGCAGACTGCTATCACATAATGAACCAGGTATATATGCATGTACAGTGATATAGGACAACAGGTACTAACAAGAGCAAAGTAGCTGGCAGCCTATTTGCGATATCCTGTTGTTCTTTTCAAACTGGAATTCTTCTTCGAGCAGATTTCCTGCAAAAAAGATCCGTAAAGCACATGCGGAAAAGTAGAAGTTCAAATTGTCATGTGATTTCATAGACAGTACCTCATCCTGGGAACGAGACCAGTGCATAACAAGGTTTTTCCATTCAATGTCTTCTAAATTTAGCACATGAGACTTCACCGGAAATTCGTTTATAGACTTGCCATCAAAGTGTGATTTCCTCATATAACACTGATACTGCTGCAATGCTTCCTTGAAAAGAACAAGAAAGCTTTGCTCGTCATGACTATCCAGATTGACCCTCGCCTAGTTACAACAATGTAATGTAAATCATTGATGTGTTCGATCAGCAGAAAACAGGAAAATAATAACCATGAATAATAGCACTTACACGTAAGTTGGACAGGAAGATGTGAAAATGGTGTTTGTCTTCACTCTAATCTTCTGATGATGGGAATATATGCACGTAATCCTTAACAACATTGAAAGCATTGTCTTTTAAACTGGGAATAAATGGAATGGGGTTCCAATCTACAGGAATTGGCCATCTCTGTAGTTGGGATAGGTCTTCGGCCAGTGGACTTGCTGTACTTTTTGCTGGAGCGGGATTTTTCTATGGTATTGCTGGTCCTATGGCAAATGAAATCGGTATACATTTTGGTGGAGTGCAGGTCCTGTGTGGTGGGGCTAGTGGTGTGGCCAGTGAAGTATGGGTACAGTCTGCTGGAGTCGGTCCTACGTTTTGTGTCACTGGTTGTACAACCAATATAAGTGGGGCGTTGTCTGATTTCTCCGGCACCACCATGTTTTCCAAGGACTCACCTGGTGCTTCTTCGAGTTCGGCAATCACCCTCTTGCTTTTTGATGTCTAATGCACAAGAACACCATTTGAGTGGAAAAACATGGTATGATGACAGATGGAATATGTATTGATATTGGATGGGCATGGAATCTCGAGTTATATGATGAGTAAACTAAGCAGATGGCCTTGCAACAAAGTATAAGAAATGAAAGACAACATATGCAAGATATGTGCAATCAATAAAACCTTGCCAAATTAGAACAGGCACCTTGATGGGTGAACAGTACAGGCCATCTGCCTTTGACTCCTCGAGGTTAGAATAGTCATTAGGATGATATTCTGAACAAGAATCAACAGGTGGGGAGCATACGAGTTACATTGCGTCCAGAATGGCACTCAATGCCTTGGTGCCAATTTTGTAAGTCATTGCAGTGTTCCACAATATTCTTCTGATGCGCGGATTCTGATATTCACTGTAATTGCATATAATATCTGAGAACCATGAAAACATAAATAGTTGTGAGATTATGTTTGTAATGCAGATGATATTCTAATATAGGGGCGCCCCTGTAAACACTTGTGTGCTATCACTAGATTCTGATGAGAGAGCTCATGTGTGCTGTAATATGGTGCGTGCATTTATATAGGGGCAGATGACAGGTTCATAATGTACTGTATAGAGAGTTTATTGCCAAACCATGATAACAAGAGCACACATCAACTAGGCAGATCATAGTCTACATAACAGGGGTACACCATAACCACGATATATAAATCGGGAAAGTGGAACTGGCTTGAAAATACGGTGTTGTATTGCCACTAGTAATTGAAAGCCTATCGATCACGTACAGGCCAGCACTATCGAACATGGTAAAGAAGAGCAAGCAGATTTTGGATAATAAAATGTTGGTTGCGGAGTGCCCACACATGATGAACCAGAGCGCATTAAGAATGCAACTCCGAGCTGTCTCTCGACCATTTCAGGTGGTTGGATGAAGATCCACTACAAGAAATATGTCAACTTGTGACCTTGACTATTGGTCACTGAAAGGTCACTGTTTTTCATTTGCGACCTTTTTGTGACCAAAAACAGAAGGTCAAAAGCTGGCGGTCGTAAACTGACTATAGCGACCTTTCTTTTGAAATGGTCGTGGACGTTTATGACCAAAATATGTCTACTGTTGCATTTTGGTCACTAGCAACCTCCCCAGTCCACATAGGCATCCAGCATGGCAAGCTGATGTGGCACAAGATTCAGCCCGGTCCAATTCGGTGTTTATATGGCCGAGCCCATTAATTCAGCCCATTTATATTTTTTTCTTGTGAATTTTTTGTCAGCTTCATGAACCAAGCCCAACATTGCAGCCTTTTTATTTTTGGCCCATGGCCTTTTTGTCTCAGCAGTTTCATTTTTTTTCTTTTTTTCTAAATTGGGTTCACTAGTCAGGTGGGACCCCATTGTCAGGTTCTAGTACTAGGTCCTAGGCATCAGGGAAATATTCTTCATTTTTTTATTTCACGCAAATAAATACCTGGTATTTAAATTGGCACACAGAAAACACACGAAATACTTCAAATATTATCAGCCATCAAAGTGCTACATCATATAACACACATACAAATGTGATCAGCATCAAGTTTACAATCAGATAACAAGCTCCACAATAGCAGCAGTTTACATCAAGGTTACAGTCAAATGAAATCCTATGCACGACTCACTAGGCGACCATAGTCGACTAGGCCACCTTCGCTACACTAGAACAGCAATAGAACTATCATCATGCTTTCAGCCGTCGCCCTGTTACATGAATCAGAAGAGAAGAATTAAAACACTAGAGCCAATATATTATGAACAGACCATTCAAAAAAAGGACAAGTTCTTTTGAATGATAACACAAATTCAGCTAATACAATGATTTTTGTTCCCCAGATAGTTAAAACGATATACTCATTCATACAAGAAAGGTAACGCAAGAAAATAGAGCACTTTACTCATATCATGCAGAGTATCATTATTATGTTCATATCAGCTTATTCTTATGCATACAGCAAGGAAATAAATCTGACCAAAGAAGCAACAACTCCATAAATTAAAACATCAGGGCTAAATAAGAAGACTAATCTCTTTGTGAAAAATGTATTGGATAATTGGTTTTACATATACAATCCCTTGCATTTAGGGAGAACTTGACGCATAGTGTGCACAAAACTTGGGAGAGCAACTAGAGAAAATACATAGTTGGTTCTGGAGGGAGTGGTGAATTACCTCGATGGCATACTTGATGGGTGATGCTGGTTCTTCTCAAGGAAGTAGTTGTCGTCCATAGCTAAGGAGTTTCATACATTTGTCTACAACAATCAGCAAACCAGCAAACCAGAAATTAGAAAAAAAGTGCTTCAATCTCATAACAAGTTTAAAAAAGACTATAGCAGGACCTAATTAATGCTGCAAATTATTGTCCCCTACATTTGGATCTGGCACTAGAATGTGTATGTCATTAAAAGCCAAGGCCATATGGACCAATGCATCATAATTATCAGTTTTAAACACTACAGGACGAGAAAGTAGGTGATGCTTCAAATTTCAAAACTCAAACATTCATCATTAATAGTAGCAATTTAATCTTACTAAACATAGGGGCATGTACAACATGAGAGCACACTACAGCCAGAACTTGCAGCCAGACCTTCCTAGAATTTTATGCACAACAACAGCAAATTAGCTATATGAACATGTATTAATTCAAGCTAACAACTGACAAGAAAAAGAGACTTGATGGCAGCAGGATCACAATGATGGCTTTGGCATGGCAGAGAGCAAACTAAACAAAAATGGCTTAGTTCACCCACTGTCAAGATGAAACCATTCGTGTGCTCTCTGTCAAGCTGAATTTAGGTCTTTCCATGGAGGAGAGAGCATAGACTTGATCACCAGCCTTGTGCCAAATCCCCCACTCCTTCCCTTGGCGGCCTTCACAACAATGACCTGCAAGCAAAACACACCAAAAACTAAGTCACACATGCATGCTACTAATCCACTATCCTGTAGTTGTTTGGTTATTATTTTAGATTAATATTTGAATAATTCAATATGTATTAGCTGTTTTAAAAAATGAAGTAAATAAGTTATGCTAGACTTTGTTTCAAAGAAATATATTAGAATGTTAAATTTAACATGCTAGAAAATTAAAGGAGAGTGCCCCACACACACAGTGTAAGTAATACTAGCATATAGTAGTTTGTCTTGTACAGAATGCTTCTAGTCTAAGTAAGCATGAGAGTGTACGTGTTGGAGCTTTGTCATGCATGCAAATATTTTATGAGGAGAACTAGATACATGTATGTGATCATTAGAATGCATACGTGTGTAGTCATTCTTCCAAGCTAAGTAACGATGCATGCAAATAGAGGTTGTGGTGGCAGCTTTCTATTGGATGGACTTCACTAGTCTACAGGTTGGATTTATGAGTGGATTGGTACAAGAAATAATATGTTGAGTACAATGTAGCCAGATATTAGAACAGACTATAACCTGTCAAACACTTAATTTTGCCACATTCCAGTTAAGCTCCCCTACTTTTTGCTGGAACTGCAGTAGCCTAGTTTAGCTTCAAACAAGAATAACGCCATTGCCTGGAGCTTCTCCAGGTCGGCGGTGAGGTCCAGGTTGGGGGAGAGCATGAAGCCAGCCCCGGCTGCGAGGGCGATGACCAGCAGGCTGCCCTTCAGGCAGGTGGCGCCGCGCAACACCTCCCGATGATGGCCTTGCAGTACTTGTCTGCTTCCTTGATGGAAGCCTTCTCCCCAGAGTCCTCTGCTTTCTCCAGAGTAGCCTCATTTTGCAATACCAACCCATGTGCAGAAGATTAGAACATGCAGATATGTGCAGGGATATGTTGCGTCGAAGGGGTCGGCCGATGCCCCGATCCTAGTGGTGGAGTCCGACGGGCCAGAGTGCTTCAAGTGTGGTCGGGTGGGCCACTACTAGAACATGTGTCACTACAAGCCCCTGTGCGTCGTCTGCCATGAGGAGGGACACGCGTCGGCGCATTGCCCCTCTCGCGGGCGGCCTTTGCTGCTGCAGATCATGGGCAACGCCATCCCCGGCGAGGGCTTTTTCTGCCTCCCCTACGTGGAGATGGAGGGCGAGGAGATCCGGGCCCCGGTGGTGGCAGACGCCGCGTTCATCTCGGTGGCGCCTGGCCAGCTGTCGATTCCCATCTTGGAGGCAGAGCTCCCTCACCTCTTCGAAGGGGAATGGGATTGGCAGGTGCCGGCCGTCGGAGCTGACACGTTCTCCGTCGTCTTCCCCAACAAGGCCATGCTGCGGATGGCGACGCGAAGCGGCAAACTCTATCTATCCCTCAATGACATCATGGCAGAAATCAAGGAAGCGACTCAGGAAGAGCCCAAGGCCGAAATCATGCCGGATGTATGGGTTAAGCTTTGGGGAGTGCCACCCAAGCACCGTCGCGTGAACCGTCTCATGGCAGGGACTGTGATGATCGGACGCCTGATGGAGGTGGACAAGGCATCGCTGGCGGGGCTGGGTCCAGTGCGGATGCGTTTTGCATGCCGATCCCCGGCTAAGCTCAAAGGCTATGTCCAAGTGTGGTTCAATAGTGAGGGCTTCACCTTCCGGCTGGAGGCCGAGTCGGGTGGCAATCAGGGTGATGCCCCCCTCCCCACCCCCCGGCAACCATGGACAAGGGGCCGGATGACATGGACAAGGACAAGGATAAGGACACAAGTATGGGGGACGACTCCATCGACACCGCGACCTGGGATAAGCTGGGCCTCAAGGTCAAGGCTTCCAATGCCGTGGCCCCGGCTTCGGGGGCCGCAAAGGATCTGGAGGAGCACCAAGTGGGCGTGGGCAGCAATGAGACGGGCTTCAATCAATATGGCTCCAACTTGTCCCTCGGCCTCGACCTCGACAAGGGCATATCGGCTTCGTGCGATTCGGAGGGCCGCTCCATGCTCGTCTCCCCGGTGGCTCCGAATGTGGGTGGGCTGCGCGCTGTCGCGCCGCGTTCCGCCATGTCTGCGCGCGGTCCTGGTAGCGGCGGGGTGCGGCTCCACTAGAAGCCAGCGGGCTGCAAGACTCCTCGGTCCGTGCGGGCACGCCTGTCTCGCACCGGCCGGTGGTGATGGCGCTGGCCTCCCCTGGGGGTCCGGTCGGTAGGCCTTCGCCGGCGGCTTCCCCTCCCCTTTTGGATGCGCTGCGGGCGGAGGTGACCAAGGCGGCGCCCATCTCCATGGCCAAACGCTCCAAGGCGTTGGTGACAACCCCGGTGGCACAAGAGCGGGCGAGCTCTCGCTCGAAGGGCGCCAAGGGCAACCTCCTTGCTCTTCAGCGCGCTCAGCAATTGGTGGCTCAGAAGAACATGGAGATCGAAGGTAACCTCCTACCCTGTTTTACGATTTTTGATGATTATTCAGATGAGCGCCTCGGGGGTATTTTAGCGGATAGTGGGGTAGATCTGTCTGATGAGGGGGAGGCGCGAGAGCTCCTATCTCTCATCCGGGCTAAAGAAATTGCGTAGGCCGCGCTGGCCTAGGCAGCGGCGGCCCGCGTTGCGCCGGTAGCAGAAGAAGCAGGGGCTTCTCTGATGCCTGATGTGTGGCCCGATCGGGGAGACACAGCAGCAGGGGCTGCACCGTCCCCCTCAGCCAGTGGTCCTGTCAGGACACGGCGAGTGGCCAAAGCGGTTACCGTTCGCGGTATCCGCCTCCGCAATCGCATAATCTAATGCGTTTCATTTTCTGGAACATCCGAGGCTTCGGCCACGTTGGGAGGCGGACCCAGCTAAAATAATTCATTCGCGTTGAGGATATCGATGTTGTTGGCTTGCAGGAAACCATTAAAACTGAATTCTCTCACTGAGACCTGCTAGCCATCGATCCCCTCGAACGCTTCGTATGGCACTGGGTGCCTGCGGTGGGACACTCGGGGGGCCTACTTCTTGGTGTCAGCCTGGTTTGCTGTGAGGTGGTGGCGTGGGATGCCGGCCGTTTCTTTGTGTCGGTACACGTTCGCCATCGCGCAACCCTCAGCGAGTGGGAGGTTATCGTGGTGTACGGCCCGGCTGACCACTCGCACTCTCAGGAGTTCTTGGGGGAACTACAGGAGAAGGTTGCAGCCTTAGGTGTGCACAACTTGCCGCTGATTGTCGGTGGGGACTTCAACTTAATCCGTTCGGGAGCGGACAAGAACAACGGGATTATTAACTGGACAAGGGTGTCCATGTTTAATAACACGATAGCATCAATGGCCCTTAGGGAAGTGGCCCGTGTGGGCGCACGTTACACTTGGACAAACAAGCAGCTTACACCAGTTCGGTTTGTGCTTGACCGAGTGTTCATGTCCGCGGAGTGGGAAATGTTGTTTCCTATGTGCTCCCTACACGCTGAAACGAGGATCGGGTCGGATCACGTCCCTCTGATCCTTTCCTCGAGGGAGGATAGGTTAAAACGAAGCCCCCGGTTTTTCTTTGAGACTGCGTGGTTTGAGCACCCGGATTTCGAGCAAATCTTCCTCTCCAAATGGGAGACTTGTGTTGCCTGGATCGGGCACACACGTGGGCCCAAGGAATTCTGGATTGCCGCAGGGGCGGGGATGCGTGCGGCTCTAGAAGGCTGGGGGGCCAGCCAGGGTCGCGAGGATAAGCTGGTCCGTGCGTGTTTGGTTGCGGACCTCGCCCGTATGGATGCAGCTGCGGACTCTCAGGTCTTCTCGGAGCAAGACTGGGCCCAGTGTTACACTGTAGAGGCTCAAGTAGAGGCCCTCCTTCGTGCTGAGGAAGAGTACTGGCGTAGGCGCGGTGGAATCAAGTGGACGCTCAAGGGGGACGCGAATACACATTATTTCCATGCCTATGCTAACGGCCAGCGCCGTAAATGCGCCATCCTAAGACTGCAATCTGAGCAGGGGCTCCTATTGCATCAACAGGATATCGTTCGACATATTTACGACTTTTACATCCAGTTGATGGGCTCCAGGGAGGAGGCCCGGGCTCGGCTGCGGTCGGATGTTTGGGATCCCGCGTTGCGGGTCTCGGATGAGGAGAATGAAGGCTTGGGCCTCGCCTTCCTTCCGGAGGAGATCGACCAGGCCGCCCTTGGGATGAAATCTGACACCACCCCGGGACCGGATGGGTGGCCGGTGGCGATGTTCAAAAGGTTTTGGCAAGTGCTCAAAGGTCCTATTTTCGACGTTTGTAATGGGTTTATGCGTGGTACAGTAGATATTTCCCGCCTTAACTTTGGGGTTCTTTCTCTTATCCCCAAAGACCAGGGCGCGGACGACATTAGACTCTTCCGCCCAATAGCACTTATTGATGTCCCGTTTAAGGTTTGTTCTAAAGCTTGTTCGACGCGCTTATCTCCGGTAGCTCATCGTATTATTAGTAGGAATCAGTCGGCTTCTATCCGTGGTCGTAACATTTTGGAGGGGCCGCTGGCCCTCCAAGAAATCGTTCACTCGCTCAAATGCACTCGCCAGCCGGCGATTCTTTTAAAATTAGATTTTGAGAAGGCGTACGATCGAGTGAACTGGGAGTTCCTCCGTCAAATCCTTTTGGATCGAGGATTTTCGTCACTTTGGGTTCACCGTATGATGCAATTGGTCTCGGGAGGCCAAACGGCGATAGAGGTGAATGAAGAAATAGGGAACTTCTTCCGCAACAAGCGTGGGCTGCGTCAAGGGGACCCAGCCTCACTGTTTCTTTTCAACTTTGTGGCAGACGCCCTGGGCGACATGCTAGACAAAGCTCGCGCAGCTGGCCACATTAGGGGAGTGGTCGGTAACCTGATCCCAGGAGGCGTGTCACACATGCAGTATGCGGATGACACTCTTCTCCTTTTTGAACCGGACGCTCACAGTATCGCAACGGTTAAGGCCATCTTGCTGTGTTTTGAACTCATGTCCGGGCTAAAAATTAACTTCCAAAAGGTGTGATGTGGTGTCCATAGGGATGGACGCGGCCGAAAGTGAACGGGTTGCCAACTTGCTTAATTGCAAATTTGGTAAGTTTCCGTTTACCTACCTCGGCCTCCCAGTCGCAAAGAAGAAATGCTCTATTGCCGATTGGGAACCTCTCACCACTAAGGTGGCGGACCGGGTATGTCCGTGGAGAGGCCGATTTATGTCTTCAGGGGCAAGACTAATCCTTACCAACTCCAGACTCTCATCCCTACCAATGTTTGCCATGGGTATGTTCTTGTTGGCTGATGGGGTCCACAAGAAAATGGACACACCGCGGGCATGTTTCTTTTGGGAAGGAGCGGACCCTAAACGGAAGTACCACATGGTTAAGTGGCAAGCTGTTTGCAGACCTAAAGCCCAAGGGGGCCTCGGGATCATCAACTCTAAGCTGATGAACATAGCGCTTATGTGTAAGTGGATCTGGAAGTTGTCCCAGGGAGGGACTGACCTCTGGATTGACCTCCTTCGTGCCAAGTATTTCCCACAAGGGAATTTCTTTGAGGCAACTCCGTAGGGGTCCCCATTTTGGACCTCCATCCAAGCCCTCAAACCATACTTCGCCAGGGGTGCGAGGTTCACGGTTAATAACGGCCGCTCCACGCGTTTTTGGCACGACGTTTGGATAGGCCAGCAGCCTCTTTGGTCGGAGTTCACCCATCTCTATTCCATTGCGGTTGAGCCCAACCAACTGGTTGCTTCGGCCCTTAGTGCCACTCCGCCCCCTATACACTTCAGAAGAGAGCTTGTGGGCCCGGAGCTGGCAGATTGGGACCGCCTTCGGGCTCTGTTAGCAAATGTACATCTGTCGGACTCCGTAGACATGGTCTCTTGGAGACTTTCGGGCTCTGGCAAGTTCACTGTCAAGTCCCTGTATCGCGAGTTATGTCGCGGCCATGCTCCTATGGCAGCCACGGGGCTTTGGAAGGCGCGAATCCCGCTAAAGATTAAGGTCTTCCTATGGCAACTATGCCAAGATCGCCTTCCTACCTCTATCAATATAGCTAAGCACAATGGCCCCGCTTCCGGCCCTTGCGCTTTGTGTGTTGACGCGGAAGATGCTGACCACGCGTTCTTCCGGTGTCCTTTGGCGTGCTTTGCTTGGAGTGCGGTCCGTGAGGCCACTGGGGTGGATTGGGATCCACGCTCACGCTCTGAGCTCGTGTCTCTCTTGTCCTCGATCCAGGGCTCTCTGCATCGGATCATGTGGATGTGTACCGCGGCCATGTTATGGGCCTTATGGAACATTCGTAACAAGCTTACTATTGAGGGAGTGTTTCCCTCTCACCCCGTTGATGTTATATTCAAATGCATCTTATTCTTGCAGCAGTGGGCTCCGCTGGGAAGGCAACAGGACTCTGATCTCCACCGATAAGCTATCGATCGACTTTGCTCCGTCTACTCCATGTCCCGAGCTCCGTCTCCTTCGTCTGCTGCCTCATAGGGATGGGCAGTCCTTTTGGTGTTAGATCCCCCCGAGCCTGCGTGCTCGTTAGTTTGGCTGGTTAGGCCATGTAATGCACTTTATCTCGCCGTCGTGTCCTTTGTGGCACGCCTTTGAACATAGTGACCTCCGTTTGTTCGGTTGTTCGTTTCTGTACGCTGCCTATGTTGAGGGCTTTATTAATTTAAAGCCGGACGTCTCTGACGTCTATGTTCTAAAAAAAGGGTTAAGTAAAATACTAGCTTTGACCAAAAGGTAAATTAGATTTGCATACATGCTTAAAAAGTGACAGTGCCACATATGTCTCATTTTAAGATCATAATAGCTTGAACTAATTTCTACAGAGCATTTGCTAGTAGAACAACTATGCACATAAAGTACGATCACAATGGATGATATGCAGATATATGCAGGGATGTAAATATTACTTGCAGGGATATGGAGGTGTATATTTGATCAACAGGTAAATTATCTACAGCATGCAAGCTTAAAAATGTCAATGCCACATATGTCTCAGTTTCGCATCACAGCAGCCTGAACTACTTCCTATAGAGAATTTGCTAGTAGAACAAGTATGCACATAAAGTACAGCCGGAATGGATGAAAGCATCTGAACAGTAAAAAACACTAGACATGGAATCCAGTAACAGCAAATGGATATATACTACTAGACTATACGATAACGAAGCAGAGCAGTATAGATTCAGGCACCACAAACAAGCTGTCAAAAAAGAAAAAGAAAAACACTCATGCACTGCAAACGCATCAGTACTGTTCAGACATACACCAGGCAATAATTCCAAAAGTAGCAACACATCAGTACATAAATTCCCAGAATCACTAACGATACTACAAGGCTCATGAGCAGCAGTAATTAACACCGACGGTTAACCAAACGAAACCTAAGACAAGAGGGTGTGCCCATGGCGGCTTTGAGTGCCTTGCCTATGTCGGGGAGAAGCAGAACCATGCTGCATAGGAAGGAGGCGATGGACATCCTCGGCCTGTCCGAGTTCACCACGGCGCGGTGCCACACGCTCTTATATCTCCCGTTGCTCAGCGCCTGAAACACAGTGGAAATCACTTTTAGTTAGCACCACTTCAGTCTAAGTCACTGAGTTCAGAAAAGAGTATAGACCACATGCTGTATGATCGCAACGGAAATCGGTTTCAGTTAGCCCACTTCGGTCAGAGTCCCCTAGTTCAGAAAAGAGTATAGACCATTTTGCATTGTACCGTGTGATGCTTGGAGTATATTATATGATTGCACATCGAGACTGGCGTAATGCAATGTGTCATTGGATCTGGGCTGTTCATGTAATATTTTCGCACTTCTTCTGTGGGCAGTCAAGGGTTTGTCTTGATTATGTACGTGGATGCAGTTCAGTCCAGCAGATCCAGCAATATTTTACTTAACTTGCACAAAATTAGCAATGTGTTCTACACCTAGCTAGGCAACCAGTGTAAGATGTCTTGGCCTAAGCAATTGACCGTGTGCTGCTCCTGCTCGCCGAGGACCTTCTTGTTGTAGTCTAGTTAGGTGTGCCTCGCGAGCTCGAGCGGAGAGAGTGGAAGACGGCTTTGAGTGCCTTACCTAAGTCGGGGATGCTGAATGCTGGCATCATCACCACCGTGTTGCCGGCCTCCTGCCTGCGTGAGGAAGAAAATGGCGCGCATTAGGGAAAGGAGGAAGAGCAGATCGAAGAGGGGGTGGGGGTGACCTTGATGGCGAGCGGCGTCCCGGGCAGAGAGAGTTCATGGCCGTCGCCTGGCCTCTCCTTCCTGATTAGAGGAGGGGAGGGAGACGGGTCATGGCGTCTGGGGCATGCGTCCGCGCCGTGATCCGGACAGGATCCCGATGGGATCTACACGGGGCCGCCGCCGCCCCTCCCCCGCCGTGGGGCCGGGTGTGGGTCACCTCCCAAGAAAGGAGACAGGGACGGAGCCGGCGCGGACATGGATGGGACTCGGACGCGTGGCGGAGGTGGTTGCCGAGGCGGGCGCGGAGACGGGGTGGGTCGCCGGGATTCGTGGCGTGGTGGAGGCGCCGTGAGGAGGGGAGGAGGAGAGGGCGAGGGAAGGAGGGCACCGCTGCTGGCGACGGGAAGCGAGAGAGAGAGAGAGAGGGCGGCGGCGTCGATCTGGATCGGGGAGAGAGAGAGGGAGGCGGCGGGCGGGAGGAAGGGAGGAGAGGTGAGTGAGGTAGGGTTTTGTGCGGTAGGTTTCTTCAGATGGATAGATGGTTGGATTGCTAGTAATGGATGGATGGATGTCTGCCATGTCATCGATCCATGTGATAGATGGTTCCACCAATCAGAATCTAGCATATTTAATTGTGCGTTTTTTCTTTTGTTTCTTTTATATTTTGTACCATCTTATTTCGGGTACACACTCAACATATTAGCCTCATGTTGTATGTTTAAATGATCCAATATTGTGCACATATATGTATCTTAGGATTTCAAACAATGATGATTTTGTGGTCTTCATTTGCATTGCACACAAAAATCAATTTTTTATTTTTCAAGTGCCCAAAATAAGTTTTTTTGTGAAGGACCTACCATATATTTGTTGCAAAATTAGACCAAATCATTTCACTACAATATTAGGCCACATATTATGCACAATTGACCAAATGGGGGTGTCAAAAGTTTTCATCCACCTCTCACGAAAAAGAAAAAATTTCGATGATTCAGCTGGAAGCGGATCAAAATTGAACCACAGCTGCCTCATAGTTTGCTCTGTATTTTTTCCAAAAATCATTTTTAAGTACAAAAGTCTCTATTTAATCAGAGAAACACCAAAAAAAATTCAAGATTCAACCATTAGCTAGGACGGTTATTCCCGTCGTTTTGACCGCATTTTGAAACGGGCATAAAAAATTCAAAAATATTCAAAAAATTTGAAAACCTTCGCATAGCTTCATTATATGTGGCCAAGTTACCAGCAAAAATTATAAACTTGTAATACGGCAATTAGTTTAAACAAGTATTCTTAGAAACGAGCTATCAAGTGTGAAGATTCATGGCTTTCAAGCCAAATAATCAATCTTATGGATACAGTCATGGCATAGTTTGTTCAAATGATCTCATGTTGTGCACAAGGGTGCATATTGGAATGGCGAACTATGTTGCCTAAGGAAGTTTTCATTTTCATTGGACGAAAAAACCATTTTCCATTTTTCGAGTGCACAAAAGGAGGTTTTTTTGTGAAGGACCTCCCAAATAATTGTTGCAAAATTGGACCAAATCAATTTTCTAAAATACTAGGACATATTTAATGCACAATTGACAAAATGGTTGGGTGTAAAAAGTTTTGATCCACCTCGCATGAAAAAGACAAATTTCCGCCGATTCAGCTGGAAGCGGATCAAATTTGAACTGCAACTGCCTCATAGTTTGCTCTTTATTTTTTTCCAAAAATAATTTCTAGGTACATAAGTATGTATTTAATCAGAGAAACACCAAAAAAATTCCAAGATTGAACCACTAGCTAGGAACGGTCATTCCCGCCGTTTTGACTGCATTTTGAAACGGGCATAAAAAATTCAAAAAAAAATCAAAAAATTGGAAAACCTTCTCATTGTGTCATTATATGTGGCCAAGTTCCTAGGAAAAATAGCAAACTTGTAATACGGCAATTGTTTTTAAAAAGTGTTCTCAGAAACGAGCTATCACGTGTGGAGATCGATGGCTTTCCAGCCAAATAATCAATCGTATAGCCACATCCATGGCATAGTTTGTTCAAATAATCTTATATTGTTCACAAGGGTGCATCTTGGAATGGCAAACAATGTTGCCTAAGGAAGTTTTCACTTTCATTGCACAAAAGAGCCACTTTCCATTTTTTGAGTGCCCCAAATGAGGTTTTTTTGTGAAGGACCTACCAAATAATTCCTACAAAATTGGACCAAATCAATTTTATAAAATACTAGGCCATACTTAATGCACAATTGACCAAATGGTTGGGTTTCAAAAGTTTTTATCCACCTCTCGTGAAAAAGACAAATTTCGGCCGATTCAGCTGGAAGCGGGTCAAATTTGAACTGTGGCTGCCTCATAGTTTCCTCTTTATTTTTTCCAAAAATCATTTCTAGGTACATAAGTATCTATTTACTAAGAGAAACATAAAAAGTTTTCCAAGATTCGACCACTAGCTAGGATCGGTCAAGCCCGCCGTTTTGATCGCATTTTGTGTTGGGGAACGTAGTAATTTCAAAATTTTCCTACGCACACGCAAGATCATGGTGATGCATAGCAACAAGAGGGGAGAGTGTGTCCACGTACCCTCATAGACCGAAAGCGGAAGCATTAGCACAACGCGGTTGATGTAGTCGTACATCTTCACGGCCCGACCGATCAAGCACCGAAACTACGGCACCTCCGAGTTTTAGCACACGTTCAGCTCGATGACTTCCCTTGAACTCCGATCCAGCCGAGTGTCGAGGGAGAGTTCCGTCAGCACGACGGCGTGGTGACGATCTTGGTGTTCTACCGTCGCAGGGCTTCGACTAAGCACCGCTACGATATTATCGAGGTGGACTATGGTGGAGGGGGGCACCGCACACGGCTAAGATATCCAAGGGATCAATTGTTGTTGTGCCTAGAGGTGCCCCCCTGCCCCCATATATAAAGGAGCAAGGGGGAGGGGGTCAGCCGGCCAGGAGGAGTCCTCCTCCCATCGGGAGTAGGACTCCCCCCCCCTTCCTTGTTGGAGTAGGAGAGAAGCAAAGAGGGGGAGAGGAGGAAGGAAAAGGGGGCTGCACCCCTTGTCCAATTCGGACCAGAGGGGGGCTGCGCACCTCCTTCCTTTCGGCCTCTCTCCTCTATTCCCGTATGGCCCAATAAGGCCCATATACTCCCCGACGAATTCCCGTAACTCTCCGGTACTCCGAAAAATAACCGAATCACTCGGAACCTTTCCGAAGTCCGAATATAGTCGTCCAATATATCAATCTTTACGTCTCGACCATTTTGAGACTCCTCGTCATGTCCCTGATCTCATCCGGGACTCCGAACTCCTTCGGTACATCAAAACTCATAAACTCATAATATAACTGTCATCGAAACCTTAAGCGTGCGGACCCTACGGGTTCGAGAACTATGCAGACATGACCGAGAACCGTTTCTGGTCAATAACCAATAGCGGAACCTGGATGCTCATATTGGCTCCTACATATACTACGAAGGTCTTTATCGGTCAAACCGCATAACAACATACGTTGTTCCCTTTGTCATCGGTATGTTACTTGCCCGAGATTTGATCGTCGGTATCCAATACCTAATTCAATCTCGTTACTGGCAAGTCTCTTTACTCGTGCCGTAATACATCATCTTGCAACTAACTCATTAGTCACATTGCTTGCAAGGCTTATAGTGATGTGCATTACCGAGAGGGCCCAGAGATACCTCTCCGACAATCGGAGTGACAAATCTTAATCTCGAAATACGCCAACCCAACATATACCTTCGGAGACACCTGTAGAGCTCCTTTATAATCACCCAGTTATGTTGTGACCTTTGGTAGCACACAAAGTGTTCCTCTGGTAAACAGGAGTTGCATAATCTCATAGTCATAGGAACATGTATAAGTCATGAAGAAAGGAATAGCAACATACTAAACGATCAAGTGCTAAGCTAACGGAATGGGTCAAGTCAATCACATCATTCTCCTAATGATGTGATCCAGTTAATCAAATGACAACTCTTTTGTCCATGGCTAGGAAACTTAACCATCTTTGATCCACGAGCTAGTCAAGTAGAGGCATACTAGTGACACTATGTTTGTCTATGTATTCACACATGTATTATGTTTCCGGTTAATACAATTCTAGCATGAATAATAAACATTTATCATGATATAAGGAAATAAATAATAACTTTATTATTGCCTCTAGGGCATATTTCCTTTAGTCTCCAACTTGCACTAGAGTCAATAATCTAGTTCACATCAGCATGTGATTCAACACCAATATTCACATCTGTATGTGATTAATACCCATAGTTCACATCGTCATGTGATCAACACCCAAAGGGTTTACTAGAGTCAATAATCTAGTTCACATTGCTCTGTGATTAACACCCAAAAGAGTAGTAAGGTTAGTCAACGGGTCTATCACATTCGTAGCCGTATGTATTTTGCAAATATTCTATGTCTTCAATGCTCTGCATGGAGCTACTCTAGCTAATTCCTCCCACTTTCAATATGTATCCAGATTGAGACTTAGAGTCATCTGGATCAGTGTAAAAGTTTGCACCGATGTAATTTTTACAACAAACTCTTTTATCACCTCCATAATTGAGAAACATCTCCTTAGTCCTCACTAAGGATATTCTTGACCGTTGTCCAGTGATCTACTATTAGATCAAAATTGTATTCCTTTGCCAAACTCAGAGCAAGGTATACAATAGGTCTGGTACACAACATAGCATACTTTATAGAACCTATGACTGAGGCATAGGGAATGACTTTTCATTCTCTTTCTATTTTCTGCCGTGGTCGGGATTTGAGTCTTACTCAATTTCACACCTTGCAACACAGGCAAGAACTCCTTCTTTGACTGTTCCATTTTGAACTATTTCAAAAAAAATATCAAGGTATGTACTCATTGAAAAATCTTATCAAGCGTCTTGTTCTATCTATATAGATGTTGATGCTCAATGTGTAAGCAGCTTCACCGAGGTCTTGCTTTGAAAAACTCTTATTCAAGTATCCTTTCATGCTACCCAGAATTTCTATATCATTTCCAATCAACAATATGTCATCCACATATAATATTAGAAATGCTACAGAGCTCCCACTCACTTTCTTGTAAATACAGGCTTCTCAAAAAGTCTGTATAAAACCATATGCTTTGATCAACTTAACAAAGCGTATATTCCAACTCCGAGAGGCTTGCACCAGTCCATAAATGGATCGCTGGAGCTTGCACACTTTGTTAGCACATTTAGGATTAACAAAACCTTCTGGTTGCATCATATACAACTCTTCTTTTAAAAAATCCATTAAGGAATGCAGTTTTGACATCCATTTGCCAGATTTCATAAAATGTGGCAATTGCTAACATGATTCAGACAGACTTAAGCATCGATACAAGTGAGAAAATCTCATCGCATTCAACACCTTGAACTTGTCGAAAACCTTTCGCAACAAGTCGAGCTTAGTAGATAGTAACACTACTATTAATGTCTGTCTTCCTCTTGAAGATCCATTGATTTAACATGGCTTGCTGATCATCGAGCAAGTCAATCAAAGTCCATACTTTGTTCTCATACATGGATCCCATCTCAGATTTCATGGCCTCAAGCCATTTCGCGGAATCTGGGCTCATCATCGCTTCCTCATAGTTCGTAAGTTTATCATGGTCTAGTAACATGACTTCCAGAATAGGATTACCGTACCACTCTGGTGCGGATCTTACTCTGGAAGACCTATGAGGTTTTGTAGTAACTTGATCTGAAGTTTCATGATCATCATCATTAGCTTCCTCACTAATTGGTGTAGGAATCACTGGAACTGATTTCTGTGATGAACTACTTTCCAATTCAGGAGAAGGTACAATTACCTCATCAAGTTCTACTTTCCTCCCACTCACTTCTTTCGAGAGAAACTTCTTCTCTAGAAAGGATCCATCTTAGCAACGAATAACTTGCCTTCGGATCTTGTGATAGAAGGTGTAACCAATAGTTACCTTTGGGTATTCTATGAAGACGCACTTCTCCGATTTGGGTTCGAGCTTATCAGGTTGAAACTTTTTCACATAAGCATCGCAGCCCCAAACTTTTAAGAAATGACAACTTTGGTTCTTGCCAAACCACAGTTCATAAGGCGTCGACTCAATGGATTTTGATGGTGCCCTATTTAAAGTGAATGCAACTGTCTCTAATGCATAACCCCAAAACGATAGTGGTAAACTGATAAGAGACATCATAGGTCGCACAATATCCAATAAAGTGCGGTTACGATGTTCGGACACACCATAACGTTAAGGTGTTCCACGTGGTGTGAACTGTGAAACTATTCCACCTTGTTTTATATGAAGGCCAAACTCGTAACTCAAATATTCTCCTCCACGATCAGATCATAGAAACTTTATTTTCTTGTTACGATGATTCTCCACTTCACTCTAAAGTTCTTTGAACTTTTCAAATGTTTCATACTTCTCTTTCATTAAGTAGATATACTCATATCTGCTCAAATCATCTTGTGAAGGTCAGAAAATAACAATACCCGCCACGAGCATCAACACTCATTGGACCGCATACATCAATATGTATTATTTCCAATAAGTCACTAGCTCGTTCCATTGTTCCGAAGAACGGAGTTTTAGTCATCTTGGCCAAAAGGCACGGTTCACAAGTACCAAATGATTCATAATCAAGTGATTCCAGAAGTCCATCAATATGGAGTTTCTTCATGCGCTTTACACCAATATGACCCAAACGGCAGTGCCACAAATAAGTTGCACTATCATTATCAACTTGGCATCTTTTGGCATCAATATTATGAATATGTGTATCACTATGATCGAGATCCAACAAACTATTTTCATTGGGTGTATGACCATTGAAGGCTTTATTCATGTAAACAGAACAACAATTATTCTTTGACTTTAAATGAATAACTGTATTGCAATAAACATGATCAAATCATATGCATGCTCAACGCAAACGCCAAATAACATTTATTTAGGTTCTACACTAATCTCGAAAGTGTAGGGAGAGTGTGATGATGATCATATTAATCTTGGAACTACTTCCAACACACATCGTCACTTCACCCTCAACTAGTCTCTGTTTATTCTGTAACTCCTGTTTCGTGTTACTAATATTTAGCAACCGAACAAGTGTCAAATACTCAGGAGCTACTATAAATACTAGTAAGGTACACATCAATAACCTGTATATCAAATATACCCTTGTTCACTTTACCATCCTTCTTATTCACCAAATATTCAGGGCATTTCCGCTTCCAGTGACCATTTCCTTTGCAGTAGAAGCACTTAGTTTCAGGCTTTGGTCCAGCTTTGGGCTTCTTCACGGGAGTGACAACTTGCTTCCCTTCCCTTTCTTTCACTTCGCCCTTTTCTTGAAACTAGTGATCTTGTCAATCATCAACACTTGATGCTCTTTTCCTGATTTCTACCATCGTCGATTTCAGCATCACGAAGAGCTCGGAATCATTTTCGTCATCCCTTGCATTATAGTTCACCACGAAGTTCCAGTAACTTGGTGATGGTGACTAGAAAACTCTGCCAATCACTATCTTATCTAGAAGATTAACTCCCACTTGATTCAAGCGATTGTTAGTACTCAGACAATCTAAGCACTTGCTCACTAGTTGAGCAATTCTCCTCCATCTTTTTAGCTATAGAACTTGTTGGGGACTTCATATCTCTCAACTCGGGTATTTGCTTGAAATATTAACTTCAACTCCTAGAACATCTCATATGGTCCATGACGTTCAAAACATCTTTGAAGTCCCGATTCTAAGCTGTTAAGCATGGTGCACTAAACTATCAAGTAGTCATCACATTGAGCTAGCCAAATGTTCATAACGTCTGCATCTGGTCCTGCAATAGGTTTGTCACCTAGCGGTGCATCAAGGACATACTTTTTCTGTGCAGCAACAAGGATAATCCTCAGATCACGGATCAAATCCGCATCATTGCTACTAACATCTTTCAACATAGTTTTTCTCTAGAACATATCAAAATAAACATATGAAAGCAACAACACGAGTTATTGATCTACAACATAATTTTCAAAATACTACCAGGACTAAGTTCATGATAAATTAAAGTTCAATTAATCATATTACTTAAGAACTCCCACTTAGATAGACATCCCTCTAATCCTCTAAGTGATTACGTGATCCATATCAACTACACCCTGTCCGATCATCACGTGAGATGGAGAAGTTTCAACGGTGAACATCAATATGTTGATCATATCTACTATATGATTCACGCTCGACCTTTTGGTCAACGTGTTTCGAGGCCATATATGTTATATGCTAGGCACGTCAAGTTTAACCTGAGTATTCCGCGTGTGCAACTGTTTTGCACCCGTTGTATTTGAATGTAGCGCCTATCACACCCGATCATCACGTGGTGTCTCAGCACGAAGAACTTTCGCAACGGTGCATACTCAGGGAGAACACTTCTTGATAATTAGTGAGAGATCATCTTAAACTGCTACCGTCAATCAAAGCAAGATAAGATGCATAAAGGATAAACATCACATGCAATCAATATAAGTGATATGATATGGCCATCATCATCTTGTGCTTGTGATCTCCATCTCCGAAGCACCGTCATGATCACCATCGTCACCGGCGCGACACCTTGATCTCCATCGTAGCATCGTTGTCGTTTCACCATCTATTGCTTCTACGACTATCGCTACCGCTTAGTGATAAAGTAAAGCAATTACAGGGCGCTTGCATTTCATACAATAAAGGGACAACCATATGGCTCCTGCCAGTTGCCGATAACTCGGTTACAAAACATGATCATCTCATACAATAAAATACAGCATCACGTCTTGACCATATCACATCACAAAATGCCCTGCAAAAACAAGTTAGACGTCCTCTACTTTGTTGTTGCAAGTTTTACGTGGCTGCTACGGGATGAGCAAGAACCGTTCTTACCTACGCATCAAAACCACAATGATAGTTTGTCAAGTTAGTGCTGTTTTAACCTTTGCAAGGACCGGGCATAGCCACACTCGGTTCAACTAAAGTTGGAGAAACTGACACCCGCCATCCACCTGTGTGCAAAGCACGTCGGTAGAACCAGTCTCGTGTAAGCGTACGCGTAATGTCGGTCCGGGCCGCTTCATCCAACAATATCGCCGAACCAAAGTATGACATGTTGGTAAGCAGCATGACTTGTATCGCCCACAACTCACTTGTGTTCTACTCATGCATACAACATCAACGCATAAAACCTGGCTCTCATACCACTGTTGGGGAACGTAGTAATTTCAAAATTTTCCTACGCACACGCAAGATCATGGTGATGCATAGCAACGAGAGGGGAGAGTGTGTCCACGTATCCTCGTAGATCGAAAGCGGAAGCGTTAGCACAACGCGGTTGATGTAGTCGTACGTCTTCACGACCCGACCGATCAAGCACCGAAACTACGGCATCTCCGAGTTTTAGCACACGTTCAGCTCGATGACTTCCCTGAACTCCGGTCCAGCCGAGTGTCGAGGGAGAGTTCCGTCAGCACGACGGCGTGGTGACGATCTTGGTGTTCTACCATCGCAGGGCTTCCCCTAAGCACCTAAGGTGGAGGGGGGGCACTGCACATGGCTAAGAGATCCAAGGGATCAATTGTTGCTTTGCCTAGAGGTCCCCCCTGCCCCCGTATATAAAGGAGCAAGGGGGAGGGGGTCGGCCGGCCAGGAGGGGTGCGCCAGGAGGAGTCCTCCTCCCATCGGGAGTAGGACTCTCCCCCTTGTTGGAGTAGGAGTGTAGGAAAGAGGAGGAGAGGAGGAAGGAAAAGGGGGCTGCACCCCTTGTCCAATTCGGACCAGAGGGGGGCTGCGCACCTCCTTCCTTTCGGCCTCTCTCCTCTATTCCCTTATGGACCAATAAGGCCCATATACTCCCTGGCGAATTCCCGTTACTCTCCGGTACTTCGAAAAATACCCGAATCACTCGGAACCTTTCCAAAGTCCGAATATAGTCGTCCAATATATCGATCTTTACGTCTCGACCATTTCGAGACTCCTCGTCATGTCCCCGATCTCATCCGGGACTCCGAACTCCTTCGGTACATCAAAACTCATAAACTCATAATATAATTGTCATCGAAACCTTAAGCGTGCGGACCCTACGGGTTCGAGAACTATGTAGACATGACCAAGAACAGTTTCCGGTCAATAACCAATAGCGGAACCTGTATGCTCATATTGGCTCCTACATATTCTACGAAGTTCTTTATCGGTCAAACCGCATAACAACATACGTTGTTCCCTTTGTCATCGGTATGTTACTTGCCCGAGATTTGATCGTCGGTATCCAATACCTAGTTCAATCTCGTTACCGGCAAGTCTCTTTACTCGTTCCGTAATACATCATCTTGCAACTAACTCATTAGTCACATTGCTTGCAAGGCTTATAGTGATGTGCATTACTGAGAGGGTCCAGAGATACCTCTCCGACAATCGGAGTGACAAATCCTAATCTCGAAATACGCCAACCCAACATCTACCTTCGGAGACACCTGTAGAGCTCCTTTATAATCACCTAGTTACGTTGTGACGTTTGGTAGCACACAAAGTGTTCCTCCGATAAACGGGAGTTGCATAATCTCATAGTCATAGGAACATGTATAAGTCATGAAGAAAGCAATAGCAACATACTAAATGAACAAGTGCTAAGCTAACGGAATGGGTCAATTCAATCACATCATTCTCCTAATGATGTGATCCCATTAATCAAATGACAACTCTTTTGTCCATGGCTAGGAAGCTTAACCATCTTTGATTCACGAGCTAATCAAGTAGAGGCATGCTAGTGACACTATGTTTGTCTATGTATACACACATGTATTATTTTTCCCGTTAATACAATTCTTGCATGAATAATAAACATTTATAATGATATAAGGAAATAAATAATAACTTTATTATTGCCTCTAGGGCATATTTCCTTCATTTTGAAACGGGCATAAAAAATTCAAGAAAAAAACAAAAAATTGAAAAACCTTCGCATTGTGTCATTATATGTGACCAAGTTTCCAGGAAAAATAATAAACTTGTAATACGGCAATTCTTCTAAAAAAGCGTTCTCACAAACGAGCTATCATGTCAGAAGATTCATGGCTTTCAAGCCAAATGATCAATCTTATGGCCACATTCATGGCATAGTTTGTTCAGATGACCTCATATTGTGCACAAGGGTGCATCTTGGAATTCCAAACTATGTTTCCTAAGGGAGTTTTCATTTTCTTTGCACGGAAAATTCATTTTCCATTTTCAGAGTACCCGAAATGAGGTTTTTTGTGAAGGACCTACCATATATATGTTGCAAAATTGTACCAAATCAATTTTATAAAATACTAGGCCATATTTAATACACAATTGACAAAATGGTTGTGTGTCAAAAGTTTTGATCCACCTCTGGTGAAAAAGACAAATTCCCACCGATTCAGGAGGAACCAGGTCAAATTTGAACTATAGCTGCCTCGTAGTTTTCTATTTATTTTTTCCAAAAATCATTTCTACATACATGAGTATCTATTTAATCAGATAAACACCAAAAAATTTCCAAGATTTAACCACTAGCTAGGATCGGTCATTCCTGGTGTTTTGACCGCATATTGAAACGGGCAAGGAAAATTCAAAAAAAAATTCAAAACCTTGTGCAGAAGGGTGCATCTTGGAATAGAAAACAATGTTTCCTAAGAAATTTTTATTTTCTTTGGACAAAAAAATATTTTTCATTTTCGAGTTCCCAAAAAGAATTTTTTTTGTGAAGGACCTACTATATATTTGTTGCAAAATTGGACCAAATCAATTTTATAAAATATTACACGAAAAATGGGCTTTTTTTATGATGAAACCACCAAATATTGTTTGCATAAAAAGTTCAGTTTTCATTTTCTGAGCACGGAAAATGGGCTTTTTCTATGATGAAACTACCAAGTATTTTTTGCTAAATGTCACCACTCCATTTTAAAAACATTAGACCTTATTTTGTCTGTAATTGATCAAATGGTTGCATGTTAAATTTGTTTTTCATTTTCTATGTGCTAATCCATATAGCAAGATTCATTTATGAGTTCTTGATTTTTTCCTATTCGTACATTTTTCTATTGTTTAACTTGTTTCAAGATTTTCATTATGAAAAATCTTATTTTAGAGAGATGTAGTTTTTTTAGACACTTTAGAGAGATTTAGTTAAAATCATGTCTTTTAGACAATAATACAAAACATGTTATTTTCCTTTTTTTATGAGCCGAATGCATTTTATGAGACATTATGGGTCGAATGCATGTTTTGTTTGTTGAGAAAATCAGGGCATCTCGCATCCACTACTGGATGGGCCAAGGCCCACTCTACTCATGATTTTTTTTTTAAAAACAGGTGGCCTCAACCCACGGAGGCCCAATCCCACCCGCCACTACTACACCTTAAGTAGTTCACATTTGAGGTCCCATCACTAGCCAGTTGGTGGCGTCGTGGTTTGCAACCCGAATGAGGAGCGAGGGGGCGTGGGTTCGAGTCCCTTTGGTGCTCTTTTTGCTGCTTTTGTTTGTAATATTTGTGGCTTGGTGAGTCCAGGAGGTATGGCAGGTCCTACCTGTCATTGAATTAGCGGTTGGGTCCCGCATATCATTGAATAAGCAGTTGGGTCCCATCTGTCATTGGTTGGGCCGTTTAGTTTGACCTTGGTCAACAATTTAATGTGTGTGGGTCCCGCATGTTAGTAGTAGATTTAAACCAAATGCAATACAGACACGTATGCAGAAATTGACACATCGACAGGAAACATAGGCAAAAATTGACACATGGACATGACACATAGGCAAAGCTGATGAGATGGCGCCTAGTCCTCACAAACCACCACAATCTACAAGGGTATGACCATATATATTGGTCGTTAACAACTAGAAATAAGGCAGCAGACTAGTGTTATTTGCTTTGTGACTATTTCGTGTAAGGAAATTACGACCTTTTTGACCAAAATGGTCGCAATGGTTTAGGGTTTGGAGCCCCTGAACAGCTTTTGACCAATTGGTCTCAGATGGTCATAGATCTACGACCAATTCTTCCAGGGTCACTGACAGAAGGTCACTAGTTGACATATTTCCTGTAGTGATCCTACGTCTCCTAACCCATCTTCTTCCTCGTCTCTGATTCTTCCCATACAGAACACCGCACGGGCCGCCGGCCGGACTACCGGCACCCACCGCCCGTGTTCCTCCGCCACCCCCACCCCCCACCCCGCCCCAACCCACACCCATGTCGAGTTTTCTTTGTTTGGCGAGGCCGCACAACCACCCGAGCCCCTTTATTCGCACCGGCGAACTTCGGCGAGCTCTAAAAAATTTAGTCTACTGTGATTTAACTAGTGTGGGATATAAAAAGGGGAAAACCATAAGCATTGGGAGTATAGTGTTGAGCGTGCCATGGCGGATCTGAAGGTGCAAAGCGGACAAAGGCAACTTCGCAACCAAGACAAGAAATCAGAGTAAAGCAGTGGCGATCTATTTTCTTGCTGCGATAAATAAGTTGAGCAGATATGAAAGAGTACCGCCTCTGGAGTGGCGCCGTGTACGCATCTGCTGAGAATTTGACGGTACTGCAGTAGTGATGGCTGTCAGCGGCGTGGAACCAGATCTAGGAGGGTAGACGGTGGCGGCAGGGCACAGTGGACTAGACGGTCGTAGGAGCGGCGCCGGCAAGGTGGACGATGGCAGAGATGAAGCGAGGGGACGGGATGCAAGGATCCCGGTCTGAAGCCGTGGATGAGAGAGGTCGATCTCTTGTAATGGACGGTGGCATCGACGTATCAGCTCCGGCATGGTGGAGGAGGACGGCGGTGGATGGGGTGGCGGGCGGCGGCGGATGGAGGAGGGTGGGGTGGAGAGGGTGTTTTGGCGCCCACGGAGTACGAATGGGGAAAGGGAGGTAGAGAGGAAGGGGGAACCATGTATTCAGGGCGCACTTGTCTCAAATGCGAGGAAATTTACAAACTTAGCCCCCGTTTCAAATTTCTACTACATCACAGCAACATTAGTCGGTTGGGGATAGGACGGTAATCTCACATACACCGAATATTTGCCGACGAGAGTTTGTTTTTGGCACCCACCGTGTATATGAATATGAATTGGGGAGGGAGTCGATTTCGGCCAAGGACAGAATGTGTTTTGGCGCCCACCGTGTATGAATCCGGGTGAGAGGCGGTTACGTCACATTTGGGTGAAATTACATACCTACCCCTATCAAAACATATAGATATCCACCAGATAGGCTTTGCGTGGAAGGGATAGGCAGTAGTGATTTCCATCTCGCAGATTTTGGTTTCGGGCGGTTACTGCGACTTTCCCCGCTTCGTTCAAATTTTGCACAGTGCACGTTTACCGTGCCAACTCAATTCGAATCCCGTTTGTGTTCTACTATTTTTTTTTGGAGGGATCCATTTTCAATTGGAATTACATTCTATGTACATCATTTTTTTATATATACTTTCAAAAGCACAACACCATTTATATATAAATATGGTTTACAAATGGCATGATCTCAGATTCATAAGGTTGTATCCATCAATTTGGATTTTCAAATATTTGAAACCACTTTATGTTGAAATCCAATGTATGCATTCCTCGCTAACTGTCTCCAATTAATGTGTGTTTCATGCGGGTTTATTTTTTACTTCTCAAACATGAATAATGTGTTTCACACACGCAACATATAGTGTAATCCTGTTTAGACATTAATTGCATATAAACGATGCATTGTTTGTAATTAAAGAATCTATGGATCACCAATATTGATAAACTATATAACATTACACGTGTGCCCAAATTCAAAAGAATATGCATGTTTGATAAACCAATTTGCGTTATGATATTATCGATCTCGTGATCTCCAGTTTAAATATTTGAATCCTCTTTAATACAGATATTCTTCTCATATAGCTATCACTCCTGCTTATATAGGACAATCTCTCTGGACCTATACGCGTTCATCGTCTCTCAGGTATCTCTCATGCTACCTGTATGTCGACAATGATCTTTTATCTTCATAACACACTGACGGTACTCTCCCCCTTGACAATCATCACTCTATCTCTCTCTAAGTATATCTCGCTCCATGCTATGTGTCTCTAACTATGATTCTCCATGTGGAATCTCTTTCTCTCACACAAACACAAAACTTTGTCTCCCGGGCTCTCATTTCTTTCTACTATTCCCATGTGTGCCACTCGCACACCCCTCATATAGAGATGTCTTTCGCTCCTTAGATATGAGAACCTACGACTCTTCCTCTTAAATATCTCTTTCTCACACACAAACACAAACTCTGTCTCCCAGGGTCTCATACTTCTCCATTGTTCTCTTGTATGTCGCTCACACACACTCTCTCTCCCTAGATATATCTTGTGTTCCCTCATATGTCTCTCTAGCTATCACTCTTGTTGTGAAATATCTTTCTCTCTCGCAGACAAAAAACTCCGTCTCTCGGGATCTCATTTCTCTCTGGTATCTGTTTGTATGTGACTCACATGCACCCTCTCTCTATATCTCTCATTCCCACACACATAACTCAGCCTTCTGATCCACTCGACTCATATCTTTAACGCACACTAGTTAGCATCTTTATCTTTCTATTTATCTGTTTCTCCATCAACCTTCTTTCTCGCCCTCACTCTTGATTCCTATCACGCACACTACATATGTTTCTCTCTACATGCAGTCAAGTGCCCTCTCACACACATATATAACTTCACCCTCTGAACCACCCGACGGTCATCTCCAACACCCAAACTAGCGGATGTCCCTCTAGCTAGCATCTCCATCTCTCTTTCTATCTATGGTTTCTCCGTCAACATTTCTTTCTCGCACGGAGTCTTGCTTACTATCACCCACACTATATATGTCTCTCCATACATATGCATTTATAGGTTGATCTCTTTTGCACAATCGTTGTGCCTCACACCCTCTGCTCGCCATAGGTGCATGCTCCAGCCCACGCCACTACATCTTAAATACAAAAACACATACTCAATTGTCGGGCCTTCTTCCCTGCATTCTCACATGCATGCATATTGTCATACCGAATCGTCTCTCCCATGTCATTGATCTTATGACTTATGTCTTCTTTCTTTTATGTGGATCATGCGCATGCACACACACACACACATCCCACGTATCCATGTATACCTCTCACACATGCACGTTCAAGCTCTCTATGTCTCCATACTGAGTTAATTACCCGCAATCCTAATGCCACATCGAATCGTTCTCCACTTTTGTGCACATAACTTCCGCCTGGATGGGTAAAACACACACTCACACTTAACAATCTCCTTCTAGCTACCGCCCCCCGCCGCCTCTCACTCTTCCCCTATATCCTCGAAACCAATAAGACCATCCCTTTGTTTAATTCCCGCTTATATGCACCATCGATATATAGTAATCTTCCTCGGTGTCTCTCAAACAAACATGTTCTCTAGATATCGACTCCTCTCAGGCACACACACCTTCTCTTCCCTCTCTACGGGCATTTTCTCTCTCGCACCCCATCATTGGTGGCCTCCGCCATACACATCGCCTCTCTATGATGAAGCCATGCACACTTACAC
>NC_041391.1:118049753-118138889 GCF_002162155.2 Triticum dicoccoides | reverse complement strand
CACACATACTAAGACTCCATCTCTATCTCTCTCTCTCTCTCACACACACACCACACACACACACACACTAAGACTCCATCTCACACACACATGCTCTAGGCGGAGCATTTGTTCTTACCACCCTTCATCCAACCTTACCTGTATGATAAACAATCACCTTTATTTACTTGCATAACATGGACAAATTCCACTTTACTTTAGTAGTCAGCAAACTTATTATATGTACCCTTATAAAAAACGAGTTGGCGATGATGGTGTGCCTGCCATCTTGTAATACACACCGTATGATCTATATCTGACGGATAGAAAGCAAACTATGATAATTTTACCAAAGATACCCGCACCTCTCTCCACAACATTATCTCCCACAACCTCATTGCTCAGGAATTAAAAAAGGAATAAGTCTCTAGAACAATCTAGCATGCATGGTGGACGCTGCCGCCTACCGGCGCCGTCCATCCCCATGCCTCCGCCCATTTCGACCACCAATCACCACCACGCTCCACTCCTCCTCGGCTTATCTCTCATCTTTCATTTTTCGATGACATTCTCGAGATACCAGTTTTTTTGATAAAATTCTCGATATATCATTAGTTTTTACACATGGGATTACTCCTGCATGGGTCAATCACAATAGGTGTTTTGTAAAAAAATGCATATTGATGTTCCTTGCAATGCATGAGAATCTTGCTTGTAATTATATAATGCAAATCAGGAGCAGGAAGTGACATTTTTTTTGACACAACCATGTTAACATGGCCACGTAAATCACTAGCTACAGTTAATTCCATTATACTTATATCCCGATGCAAAAGGTTGAGTACATGTCCGAAGAGTAGAGTCGCACACACGCACTCTGTCTCTCAGAATCTCTCACACACAGACACCAGTTACGTGACGCCCACTTAAGCAGTCACGTACGTTACAATTTGTGGACCCGCGGGTACACGTGATGTTGCACATTTATTTAAGCCGGAATGCGAACCCAAATAGTAGCTGCATTCATTCCCCTCCCGCCTCCTCTTCTCTGGTCGCCGTCGCCCGGTAGCCATGGCCCGGCCGAAGGTAACAACATACGCCATACTCCCGCTGGAGCGGTGCTTTAATATGGAAATTTTAGTGGTCATGCATGCATCTTTTTGTGCTAGCACTCCTATATAAGGGTTGACCGGTCGCTTCCCGCGGACATGCGCGGGCGGTGGAAGAGGAAGGAGATGGGAAGAGGGTTGTGGAGTAACCTTTTCTACCACAATTTCTTAGGAAACTGAGTGCAATAATTGAGTAGTTTTGCAAACTACCAGTACTCCCTCTCTCTCAGTAAGGCGTGCACTTACCCCTAGGTTGTCAATTTGACCAACGTAACATAAGTCATATATTACAAAAAAATACTAATATAAGCTTCAGATGTTCTATTTTCAAAAGGTATAATTTTTGTGTTATATATTTTATATTAGGATGATAAAATTGAAAATCTAGGTATACGTGCAGGACTTGTAAACTGAAAGGGAGGGAGTGCGACACCTGAAACAGTTCAAAACCTATACTCCCTTGCCAGCGCATGCTTCCCACGTGAAACGGTCAGTGTCGCCCTGGAACGTCAGTGTGGCATTAATGCCCGGCCAGAGCGGAGGCGACCTCTCACTGGCGTCGGCTTTGCAGTGGTGCGATGGACGAGAGAGCGCGGCTTCCCGGTGCACGCGATTGCTCCGTGTCGAGACTGGCCATAGGCCCTGTTTGGATCCATGGTTTAGAGTTAGTTTGAGCTAGTTGGGGCTCAAATAGCCCTAAAGTATCCAAGCATGAGGGTTTAATGTGGAGCAAGTTTCACCGAACCCACCAAAAAAAACTATCCCACCCAAGAGGTGCTAACTAGAGATAGTTCTCATTGACACCACTGAAAAATCACTTTTCTCCCTCCATCAAGTGCATTTATTGTCAATCTAACCCTATCTCCCAAACACCTCTTTGGCTACAGTTAGTTCAAGCTTAGTCATGAGTTAGTCTAACCTGTAGCTAAGTTAGAGTATCAAACAGGAGCAGTATAGGACATGCAGGTTGCTCAAAGCATACAGGCAAATTCGTACATGAAAGGATTTTTTTTCTTTTTGAAAACGGAACGTGAAAGAAATATTTTTTAGAATGCTCTTGGCATGTCGCTAACATGTGATGAGTTAACCAACCTCAATAGACGGCAAAAACGCCAGCCCGCTGCACTTTGATAGAGACGAGGAGGGAGAAGCGATATAGGCTGCTGGATTACTATAGATAGGTGTCGCACGGAAGCTAAGAAATATGGTGATAGCGTGGGTTAGCCATGTACTAGTATGATGTAACTACACTGGGCTGCCGTGTTTCGTACTCTTCCAGTCCACTATGGAGATGATTGGTTAATTTTATATCGCTGAATAATATTAAATTTATGAGTGCAGACGCTCCACCACGAGGTTCCTTGCTCCTTCTCGGTTGTCCAGAATCTATGTTCTTCCACTCTATTTTTTTATGTGAGCTTTATTCATCCTTTTGCACTACAAAAAAAACACTTCTGTGATGATACGTGTTTGTCACAGTAGGTCACGTTTTTTGTCATGCATGTACATCCATGATAAATTTATGATAGAATCAAGATAGTCAGACCTGTGCTGTTGTAGAAGTGTTCCATGACATTACCAAAATTATCATCACGGAAGTGTCCACTTCCATGATGATAAATCGCGCGTCACAGAAGTGCTTTCGTCAAGCGTGACCGACACATGGCATACACCGTAATGGAACGCCGTTAAGCTATCGGGTCGGGTTTCGGATCTGATAACCCGTTAACAGCCCCAACCAATGGGGATTTTCCACGTGTAAACATGTGTTGGCTCATCGTTGGGACAGATGTCATCCATTCACTGCACAGAAGGCGCCTATGATATGTTGACACGTGGCACGGCCCAACATGTTTAAATGGGCCGGCCCAACTAAAGGCCCACAAGATTTTGCGGCCCTTAATGGGCCGGCCCAGTTAAAGGCCCACGAGATTTTGCGGACTATAATGGGCTGGCCCAGCTAAAGGCCCACAAGATTTCGCGGGCCATAATACGCCGGCCCAGGTAAAGGCCCACAAGATTTTTGTGTGCCATAATGGGCCGGCCCAGGTAAAGGCCCACAAAATTCTTGCGGATCATAATGGGTCGGCCCAGCTAAAGCCCCACGAGATTGTGCCGACATTAATGGGCCGGCCCAGTTGTAGGCCCGCAAGATTTTGAGGACCCTAGTACGCCGGCCCATTAACTGGCTGCCATGTTTTGGGCCAAATGTCGGCCCATAATTGATCCGGTCCATTAATGGTCTGCCACGTTCCGGGCCTAATAACGGCCCATACAATATCCGGCCCATTAAAAGCCTCCCACTTTCTGGGCCAAATCACGGCCCAGATAAGGTCCGACCCTTTAAGAGGGTTTGGGCTCAATTATGGCCCATATCAGATTCGGCCCGTGACTGGACGCTATGCTTTTGGGGCCACTTGCTAAAGGCCCATTTAGTAATTCGGCCTGATATTAGTTTCGGCCTGTTAAGGGCCCATTTAAAATTTTGGCCATATATTAATTTCAGCCTATTAAAAGCCCGTCATATAGTTGGGCCTAACTATGGCCCGGTTTGCATCCGGCCTGCTCGCAGCCGATATCTGATTGGGCCAAACAAGGACCGAGACAACTTTGGCCTGTTAAAAGCCCGTGAATTGATTCGCACAATCATGGGCTGGGGTCCATTTCGGGCTGCCGCCGGCCCGTGAGCTATTCGGCATGTTGCACGCCCAGCCTACTTCTTAGCCTCCTAAAAGCCCATTGAGTTTTCTCGCGAAAAGAGGCCGGCGGTTACTCGGCCTATTAAAGGCCCGAATCTACTAGTTGGCCAGTTTGACGGGGCCCATGATGCGGATCATACATCATGATTGCATGATGGCCTGATTGTGTACCGTAATTTCACGGTTTAGCAGGTTTATTGCGAAGACAGGACATATATACTGTAAAATAACTGCAGCATCGTGAATAAGAAAAAACCTAGACTATATAATAAAGAAATTATGGCATATTACATCCACTGGGCATCAAAGTTCGCCACTACGATAATAAAGCACAAGCAGACAACATATTACATACACTGGGCATCAAAGATCACCACCAGTGCAAATAAACATGCCGACACAATAATGTACAAAACCAATAGCACTTCAATAGAGTTCAAGAAAGGTTAGCCCTGCTGGGGAGCTGCAGTGCAAGCAGCTGAGCAAGATGATGAGACTGCACTTGTTCAACACTTATATCTTCCTCACCCTGAAAAATAAACAAGCAGACAGATGACAGGTTTCGCACATAAAAGTATCAGTGCTGACAATTCATCACATTTCTTACTGACGAATAAAGTGACACAGTTTAAAATTGCATTAACACAATATGGTATTGTTCAGGACAATACATGGCAGGAAATGACATTATGAAGGAGTTGGCCGCTTCACGACACCACTGGATTACAGATCAAGAACTCATAAGTATCAATGGTTAGTGTGTTATCAATTTATCCCATTTCAGATTGGCAAATAAAGAGACGGTTTAAATAATAGTAGAATGATATGACATTGTTCATAGTTAAGACATTGCAGAATATGACACTGTGCTGTAGTGGGTAGGTTCACCACACCACTGGATTACGGATGAAGAACAGAAGCATACATGCAGTGCAAAAGAAGATCACTTTCTCTGAATTGTTTAATTTACAAGGTATGAAGAAGGAACTTGGTTGTACAACTGAAAACTTAAATTGAGAAGGACAGTCTTTTGTTTATGAACTAAATAATAAATTTAAACATGCAATTTGATGCAAACACCAAAAATAAATAGTTGTTGCAGTCATGCCTAACCAAATATACACAACAAAGTTTGAAGGCTTGAGAAGGACAAACTTACATTACTGGTGAAGACAGGCTCTATAAAGCCCTTGTCCATGCTGATGGGGGGGGTGGAATTCAAGAAGTTTAGTAGAGAATCTTCTTCATAAGCATTGCCTTTATTCTACGTTTTGTTAAGAGTAAATATAGATGTGATAATATACGAAAAAATGGAGAATATTTAAGATAAGCTGAAGAGTGATGCTACATAACCAAGTAGCTATAAATGTATGTGCAGCGATACAGGCAAAAGGCACAGCCAAGAGCAATGCACAACTAAACTTCTTCAGTACCAACCTTATGGTAAGAGTAAATATAGATCTGATGTGTAGAAAATGGAGGGCAAAGGAAAATAAGCTGCAGAGTGATGGTACATGAACAACTACCTGTCAATATAAGTACACTGATAAAGGACAACATGTACTTACAAGAACAATGCAGAGCTTAAAAAATTCATTGGCATTGGATATATTCTACAATAATTTAACCATTCATACAGATCAGATAATTTGGAGCGAATAATTGATAAGCAAGCTATCATGCATACTGCTGTCACATAATGAACCAGGTATGTATGCAAGTACAGTGATACAGGACAACAAGTACTAACATGAGCAAAGCAGCGGGCAACATATTCATGATATCATGTCGTTCTTTTCAAACTGGAATTCTTCTTTGAGCTGATTTCCTGCAAAAAAGATCCATAAGGCACATGCGGAAAAGTAGAAGTTCAAATTGTCATGTGATTTCATAGAAAATACCTCATCCTGGGAATGAGACCAGTGCATAACAAGGTTTTTCCATTCAATGTCTTCTAAATTTAGCACAACAGACTTCACCGGAAATTTGTTTATAGACTTGCCATCAAAGTGTGATTTCCTCAGGTAACACCGATACTGCTGCAATGCTTCCTTGAAAAGCACAAGTAAGCTTTGCTCGTCATGACTATCCAGATTGACCCTCACCTAGTTACAACAATGTAATGTAAATCATTGATGTGTTCGATCAGCAGAAAACAGGAAAATAATAACCATGAATAATGGCACTTACACGTAAGTTGGACAGGAAGATGTGAAAATGGTGTTTGTCTTCACTATAATCTTCCCATGATGGGAATGTATGCATGTAGTCCCTAACAACATTGAAAGCACTGTCTTTTAAACTGGGAATAAGTGGAATGGGATTCCAATCTACAGGAATTGGTCGTCTCTGCAGTTGGGATAGGTCTTCGGCCGGTGGACTTGCTGTACTTTTTGCTGGAGTGGGATTTTTCTGTGGTACGGCTAGTGCTATGGCAAATGAAATCGGTATACCTGTGTGGTGGGGCTAGTGGTGTGGGCAGTGAAGTATGGGTACAGTCTGCTGGAGTCGTCCTATGTTTTGTGTCACTAGTTGTACAACCAATATAAGTGGGGCACTGTCTGATTTCTCCGGCATCACCACGTTTTTCAAGGACATTGCTGGTGCTCCTTCAGGATCGGCAATCACCCTCTTCCTTTTTGATGTCTGATGCACAAGAACATCATTTGAGTGGAAAAACATGGTATGACGACAGATGGAATATGTATTGATAATGGATGGGCATGGCATCTCGAGTTATATGATGAGTAAACTAAGCAGATGGTGGTGCAACAAAGTAGAAGAAATACAAGACAACATATGCAAGATATGCGCAATCAATAAAACCTTGCCAAATTAGAACAAGCACCTTGATGGGTGAATAGGACAGTCCATCTGCCTTTGACTCCTCGAGGTTAGAATAGTCATTAGGATGATATTCTGAACAAGAATCAACAGGTGGGGAGCATACGAGTTTCATTGCGTCCAGAATGGCACTCAATGCCTTGGTGCCAATTTTGTAAGTCATTGCAGTGTTCCACAATATTCTTCTGATGCGCGGATTCTGATATTCACTATAATTGCGTATAATATCTAAGAACCGTGAAAATATAAATAGTTGTGAGATTATCTTTGTAATGCAGATGATATTCTAATATAGGGGCGCCCCTGTAAACACTTATGTGCTATCACTGGATTCTGATGAGAGAGCTCATGTGTGCTGTAATATCGTGCGTGCATTTATATAATCTGGCACAAGTACACAAAAAAATAGGCTCCAGAAGTAAGGATAGCTGGCAGATGATAGGTTCATAATATACTGTATAGAGAGTTTATTGCCAAACCATGATAACAAGAGCACATAGCAACTAGGAAGATCATAGTGTACACAACAGGGGTACACCATAACCACGATATATAAATTGGGAAAGTGAAACTGGCTTGAAAATACGGTGTTGTATTGCCGCTAGTAATTGAAAGCCTATCGATCACGTACAGGCCAGCACTATCGAACATGGTAAAGAAGAGAAAGCACATTTTGGATAATAAAATGTTGGTTGCACAGTGCCCACACATGGTGAGCCAGAGCGCGTTAAGAATGCAACTCCCAGCTGTCTCTCGACCATTTCAGGCGGTTGGATGAAGATCCTACGTCTCCTAACCCTTCTTTTTCCTCGTCTCTGATTCTTCCCATACAGAACACCGCACAGGCCGTCGGGTGGACCACCGGCCCCCACCGCCTGTGTTCCTCCCCCACCCCCACCCCCCACCCGCGTTGATTTTTCATTGTTCGGCAAGGCCCCACAACCACTCGATCCCCTTGGATCGCACCGGCGAACTCCGGCGAGCTCTGAAAAATCGACTGACCCAATTTTGAAATTTAGTCTACTATGATTTAACTTGTGTGGAATATAAAGGGGAAAACCATAGGCATTGCGAGTATAGTGTTGAGCATGCCATGGCGGATCTGAAGGTGCAAATCGGACAAAGGCAACTTCGCAACCAAGACAAGAAATCAGAGTAAAGAAGTGGAGATCTATTTTCTTGCTGCGATAAATAAGTTGAGCAGATACGAAAGAGTACCGCCTCTGGTGCGGCGCCATGTATGCATCTGCTGAGAATTTGATGGTGTTGTGGTAGCGATGGCTGTCGGCGGCGTGGAAGCAGATCTAGGAGGGCACACGGTGGTGGTGGGGCGTGGTGGACGAGACGGTCGTAGGAGCAGCGCCGACAAGGTGGACGACGGTAGGGATGAAGCGAGAGGACGGGATGCAAGGATCCGGTCCGAAAGCATGGATGAGAGAGGTCGATCTCTTGTAATGGACGGTGGCATCGGGGTATCACCTCCGACATGGTGGAGGAGGACGGCGGTGGATGGGGTGGCGGACACCGGCAGACAAAGGAGGGTGGGGTGGAGAGGGTGTTTTGGCGCCCACGGAGTACGAATGGGGAAAAGGGAGGTAGAGAGGAAGGGGGGAACCATGTATTCAGGGCGCGCTTGTCTCAAATGCGAGAAAATTTACAAACTTAGCCACCGTTTCAAATTTCTACTACATCACAGCAACATTAGTCGGTTGGGGATAGGACGGTAATCTCGCATACACCGAATATTTGCCGATGAGAGTTCGTTTTTGGTGCCCACCGTGTATGAATATGAATCGGGGAGGGAGTCGATTTCGGCCAAGGGCACACTGTGTTTTGGTGCCCACCGTGTATGAATCCGGGTGAGAGGCGATTACATCACGTTTGGGTGACATTACAAACCTACCCCTATGGAAACCTATAGATATCCAGCAGATAGGCTTTGCGTGGCAGGGATAGACAGTAGTGATTTCCATCTCGCACAGTTTACCCGCTTCGTTCAAATTTTGCACAATGCACGTTTACCGTGCCAACTCAATTCGAATCCGGTTTGTTTTCTACTATTTTTTTCGGGCGGCATCCATTTTCAATTGGAATTACATTCTATATACATCATTTTTTTATATATACTTTCAAAAGCACAACAAAGAATTCTGCTCCTATATATGTATAATATGACTTACAAATACAACGATCTCGAAATCTTAAGGTTGAATTCGAAAAAATTTAACCAAATTATGTTCTACTAAAATGTATGGATCAGTAATATATATATATTAAAAAACATAGATGTGCGTGAATTCATATGAGTATGCATGTTTGATAAATAAATTTTGGTTCGAGTATGGATTACATGTATCATCATCTCGAATTCAAATATTTGAATCCCTTTTTTGTTCACTCCTTTCACGCCAATCTCTATCGCATGCATGCTCCTTCAGGTAGCTATCACTCTATTTTCTCCATCTCACCCGCACGCTCACTTCATGTTTCTCCTATCCTCGCAAACATGGTCTCTCGACGTCTCCCTTGAGAAGTGTTAGACTCCCCGTATCATTATACATTACATGGTTTTCATTATCTCCCACGTCTCTACTGTTCTCTGGTATCACTCGGTACTCTCTATGGGATTCTCTCACACACCCTATATGTCTCTACATTTGACTCATACCACTAAAATTACTCTCTCTCTCTCCAATAGACACAACATTTGTTGCGGTCTCCTTTTCATCTCCATCCCACACTAACACCGATCAGACAACCCCGACTATCGTCTCCTCTCTCTCTCACACAGACACACACACACAACTCCTGCTTCCACTCCCCTTCCCGACTACCGTCTCTCTCACACACACACAAAACTCTTGCTTTCGCACGCCGACTCGTATTTCTCTCACAAACATTTATCGACTAGCTAGCCTCTAGATAGGTTTATACACCCGCACACTCATGCTTCCACCATTGCATACATGTCTCTCTCCCGCTCCTTGTATCCATGTAGCTTTTTCTTCCCTTCTTGAGACACGCCCTCTCGATCATGCACACACACACTATCGCCTCATTTTAAGCTGATACCTATCGCACACACACTACTTGTGTCTTTTTCACACATGCACTCCGTCCTCCTCCACTCTCCCTCTCTCTCACACACACATGGGCTTTTTGCAACAACTAGCAAGATACTCATGCGTTGCATGGAACATCAAGATGCATTTGTATTAGTAGTTTATCTTGTGGGGGAAAATGATGAACGAGGGAAGACCTTATTTGCAAATGTGGAGAGGGGTGTGGGTATCTTTTTGGAAAATTGCCATAGTTTCCTTCCTATCCGTCAGATATAGATCGGACGGCCACACGATCATCACCGACAATGCTTTTTATAAGAGTAGGGATAAAAATAGAGTTGGTGATGATGGTGGGCCTGCCATCCTGCAATGTAGGACGTCTGATTTATATCTGACGGATCGGAACGAAAATATGGCAATTTACCCACACTCTTCACCACATTTGCAGACAAGGCCTTCCCTCGTTCATCCTTTTCTCCCACAAGATCTTGATGTTCCATGCAACGCACGGGAATCTTGCTAGTATGAGTAGAAATTAGACATATACCCCTTCTCGAATCTTGAAACCAACAGCATTCCTCCCTTATCTCATCAAAACCGCCAAAGGAATATATTTTGAGTGAAACATAACATATTTTTAGTGATATATGTATTTCAAAACTAGACTTTTTTTCTATCAAATCGGTGAATATGTATTAATCTACTTTGATCGTGTGGCAACGCATTGGCACATTGCTAGTGGTTATTATAATTTTTTGGACACCAGCCAAATGGTGGAGTACATATACGAAGAGAAGAGGCGCACGCACGCAGTCTGCCTCTCGCTGTCTCGCACACATGAGTGTTACGTAAAGGCGACGTTAACAAATAAACCCTAAAACCCTAGGTGCACGATTGCTGCATTCGCGGGTACCGGGTACGTGGTGGAGCACCTTTGTAGGAGTTGATGGTCAGGACCACAGGAGAACAAGCTGGAGCGCGGTGGCTCGCCAGTTGCCATAGATCAAGTAGACACATTTAAAATATCTTTTTTTAGCGCGGTTAAGAGTTCCGATTTTCAATCGCACGTTATAAGTAGTAAGTAGTTTTTAGAACGATTAGTATGGAGCGAAAATGGAATTCACAGTACTACATACCTCCTTGGCGTATGGTTGTATGGGTTTATGTTACGAGATGTTGAACCTGGTAGTTCTAGGGCAAATACTATGGTTTAGATTTAGATGTTGGTTTTCAGTAATCGGAAGGGGAAACCCTTCTTTGATTAAAAAAACTACTACCTCCATTCTGGTTTACTAGTCCCCATCGTACTTTGTGTCAAAGTTTGTGCACGAATTTTACTTGTAAAATGTGAATGGAAAATGAGATTTTGCTATACCCAAACAAAAAAGGACTGGAGGGAGTGATTGCTCTGACACGGACGTGACCTCTCATAGCGCAGGCATTAAACCGGCGCGTCGGCCAAGAGGGCCGCACTCGCTGCAGGTCCGGCTGAGCACGCCTCCTTGTCGCATGCAACTAGCTTAAGACTGCCCCGCCTGCCTTCATTGAACCCGCGCGTGTGCCGGCAACACATCCTTCCACGAGCCGGTAGGCATTTTAGAACACAAAGAATGACTAAAATATAATTAATTTACGCATGGTCTTGACTTGTTGTGCTCGCACTGGTAGCAGGAACTAGTAGAGGTTTTTCTTTATTTATAACTCTCCTCACATTTTTTTGGCTTTGAAGTGAATCATGGCTGTGGACATTATGTATGAATGTGCAGATATCTGTGAACATGAGTTTGATGTGGAAGTTGAACTTGGAATGTCGGTCTTGCGCGTGAACTATACCATGTCCAATGCTTCGTCTGTTATTGTTTGGAAAGTATTTGTTGTTATTACATGACCCGAAAAAAAATATTTTGTGCCACATCAGTAGATGCATAGACATCACAATAGGCATGCTGACTGGATAAACATTTGAACCTAGCTATTATGAAGGAAATTTTGTATTGACAACAGTTTTATATAGCAGGAGACGCCTAGCCTGCTCTGCCGCTGCTAGATTATTTCTAGCTTCTTCCATCTCTTCTTTCGCTTGGGTGAAGAGAGCATTTGATTGCTCTTTTCTCTTCTTCAGGAACTCAGCTACATTCTCAAGGGCTGATGCACACTTTCTTTCAGCCTTTGCTAATGCCATGAGGACACGAACAGCTGACGACTCCACCTGGCTTGTGTGTAATCCAGCATCATCTGGGAATTTGCACCTTGTGTCTAATCCAGCATCATTAGGGAACTGGCACCTTGTGTGTAATCCGGCTTCATTTTGGAAACATGATCTCGAGGTTGACCATACTTCCCTCCTTGTAGTAACTGCATCCTGACATGAAGTTACTTCTTTTTTAGATCAATACTCAAAGAAACCTAGATCCATTTAGTAGAAGCCAGATAAACAGAACTCGGAGAAGTGAGTTCAAAAGGAAAAGAAATACAAAAACAGACTACAAGGTGAGAACTCCCACTTCCTACATCAAGTTAAAAATGAAAGCATTAGGACGATTAAGACTCTTCTTATTACACATCGAAGAACACCACGCTTAAGAGAAACAGAAACTACAACATATACACATCGAAGAACATGAGGCTAAACGAAAGTAATTGAAAGGGTGTTACTTACCAAAGCTCGTTTTACAGGTTCGGTGCAGCTCCTCTTTAACTTGCCACGCTACTTGAAGATGTCCTGAATATCCCGTGTTTGGTCTTCATTGCTCCTCTGCATGTTCACACTCGTGGTTTTAAAATCTCAACATGGCAAGAAAAATACTACTAGTAATAGTCGCTCATCTTGTGGGCAACATTAAAGCACTCGTCTGCCATGTTAGAGCATCTACAACAGAATCGCAATGCGCGTCGTTTTAAAAAAGCGTTTACAGTGCTGAGATCGAGAAGTAGATACTAGAGATTAGAGGATAGTTCTCAGCATAGATAGGTAAAAAAAGATACCCATAACCCTCTCTAGATTTGCAAATAAGGCCTTCCCTCATTCATCCTTTTCTCCCACAAGATAAACTACTCATACAAATGCATCTTGATGCGTGCAACGCATGGGCATCTTGCTAGTTCTAAAAACCTTTCCATCATTTGCCACACTACTGGTTGCAGATGAAAAACCTACCCAAGCACAACGCGATACAAGAGCGATGCACAATTACAAGCTGATATTCTATTGGAAAATGGAGGCTATAACCAATTGCTTTTACGAGAACAATAGCACCCAGGAAAATTGAAGGGTAGGTATGAAAAAAATTGGAACTGCACATGTACTGCTAAGTGATTCAATACACACATTACCAATCGAGGAGGAGAACGATGGTCGCGGCGGCCTCTGTGAGTCATGGTCGGCAACAGGAGTCAGTTCATTGTCCACGACGGTGGCACTTCTGCGCTTGGCGTCGGCTTCCGGGAAGCAGATTCGAGACCGTGGAAGACGATGCCGGGGAAGAGGCTTTGTCTACGACAACGACGGTGGACCTGCTCCAGTGCGGCGTACGAGGTCGCCGATGAAGCAGATGCGTTGCGGTGGACGAGTGCGTCGATGTAAAGGGGAGGAGCACGAAGGCTGCGGTGCCGTGGAGAAGTCTATTTTGCAGTGGGGATAGAAAATGGGGAGTATTCAGGTGTACTACTCTGGGTGCCGGGGTGGGGCTGGCTGGGTAGGGTGAACTTGAAGTTACGAAAACAGCCCCCTACCAAGCGTCGTCCGTAGGCCTGTTCCGAAGGCTATGATGGTAACTTCCTACTGCTGGAATCAGGGTCGCGGGAGATTTTCCCGCCGACATCAAAATTTTGTGACACTGGACTCCCCGTGTGGCGTGTTGAGTGATTCGGCTAAGCAACTAGCGAGTAGTAGTAGTAAACTCTGCATATTAGGTTTGACCAAAGTCAAACTTCCTAAAGTTTGACCAAGTTTATATAAAAATATAAACATTTACCATAACAAATATGTATTATGTGGAAGTACATTCAATAATGAATCTAATGGTATTTATTTTTTATTGTATATGTTAATATTTTTTGTTATAAGCCTTCTGAGAGTTTACAAAACTTGACTTTGACAAATGCTAATACGCGGACTAAAATAAAAACGGAGGGAGTACACATTTGTTTTCTTAGTTTGTAGTGAACTAATCATTTGTTGAAATTGTGAAATTAATATATTAGGCTATTGACTTCGAATGTAATGGTCTATAAAATTCAATAGTTACAATCATTGTCGAATCCCAAGATGTATACAAGGTCTATAGTACTTCACAACATGCTCAAACTCACATAATCCCAGTCAAATGAGAATCTAAATGCATTTCATACTTATTACTTTGTAGGATGCAACAAAAACAACCAAAACTCTACATCAGCCATTATAGAAGCACCATTTTGACATATCCCATTGTGTGAATGAAATGTGTAGAGAGAGCTTTTGAAGATGGAGCAGATATGGTGGGAAAGATTATATGTATGTGGACGATAGAGTAGGAGACAAACCTAACGAGACAGAGAGAGAGAGAGAAAGAGAAAGAGAGAGGAAGAAGTTAGGTCTGTGAGAAAGATGGAGACATGTAATATACGTGATTCTGTATACGTGGAAGGAGAAGAGAAAACATGTTTGATGAGAGAGCTGGAAAAATATGGACGAGAGGAGAAGGATCTTATGGGTTGAGGGATTGACAATTTTGTGCGGGGGAGAGAGGGATTGGTAATTTTGTGCAAGAGAGAGAGAGGGTGGGGGGAGGAGTCAGTCAGCCGTCGTCACATCACCCTGCTTCCAAATGACCCCACATTCTCTAGCACGGTGTGGTCACTGTCTTTGATCTACTCGATGCCCTCTTTGAAGATTGAGGTGTTGTGCATGTTGGGGTGCAAAGAAGCACAAGCGAGAGTGGTCACCGTATAACCTTGGATGGGGATGAATTGTGTGCTCGGGAGAGTGTGTGTGTGTGTGTGTTGTGCTGCACGTGTGTGTGTGTGTGTGTGTCAGATATTGAGCGAAAACAAACCTAAGGAGAGAAATGGGTATTCATGAAGAGATTGTGCGGGCCTTGAGGTGCGCAGGGGCCGAGTGAGGGTGTCAAAATGCCCGCGTTTATGCATATGTTGCATGCGATCGTGCGAGGGACAGACGAATCGAGAGAGATGGTTGTTGTGTTACGGATGCTCCTCTCTCTCTCTGTCTGTCTGTCTCTCTCTCTCTCTCTCAGACACACACACACACACACAAGTAAAATAGAAGACCGTTCTCTCATGTATACACAACGTATCGGCATCTGTCTATGTCTCACTCATGCATGATCATTTGCACATTCACACCTCTCTATTCTGTATCACACGCACACCGTCTCCACATTGCCCTTCTGCCACAACACACATATGGACACATACACACGTTCTAGCTCTCATAGTCACACACACAAAATAAGTATTAAAAAAACTAGGGCGCACCTAGTACGCCCAAATCCAAATAAACACAAGCTGGAGATAAATTCAAATATATGGAAATATTGCAGCATCAAGAACTTTCCCAGGAAAAAAAGGTGAGTAATATTCGAGGATTGTTTTCACACGCACAAAAAGGTTCGGTGGATGTCCTTCGAGCGCGACACGGCGATGCACCGTTCGATCGACCGCGCGGCCGCGGTTCACGCGCTTGTACAGGATGTCGTATCGTGGCTGTGGTACTAACTTAAAAAAAAGAGCTGCCTAAGTCTAATGTTTATGTGTGCTAGTACGGTTTTCTTTTAAGTTTGACCAACCTCATATAAAACTAAAGTAAGCTCCCATACGCGCACTCATCAATATGCCGCCGCCGATGTTGCGCATGCCGGCGCCCGCCTGCTCCGGATAACAATTTCTTGCCCATCACCGCCGCGTCGCTGCCAGCCCTGTGCCATGAAGCTGAAGGATCGCCCGCTCATGTCGTCTGCAGTCCGTCATCGCCATGCCGCCGCGCTGCCAAGGACGCGAGCATCTAGTGGAGCCGCGTCTATTCACGCAGTGTACGAAGAGGAGGACGAGCGCATGCTCCAGCGCGCCGGCGAGGAGGAACTAGCATGTCATTGTCGTCTCCACCCACGCGGAGGAGGCGTGCATGGTGGTTGTCACGGCGGAAGCCGGTCGCGTGCGCGTCAACCCCGCAAATCAGGTGCAGATGTGGAATCTACCTTCGAGACCTTGAATGCCACGTGGATCCTGCAATCTGAAGGAAGAATTTGGGTCAGTCGACTCATGTGAGCCGTTTGATGCAACATGGATGGATAGTAGGGCTTCTTCCACCTCTTCTGCCGTCTTCTTCCTTCGCTCCGTCGAACTTCTTTCACAAATCGACTGACTCAAATTATACTACTAGTACAAACGTACTAAGTACAGTAGGAACATGAAGGTATGAGCAGTAGTACCAACTGGAAGAAGAACAGTACTAAGACATAGTACTAGTACTACTCTACGTACTAAAGAGATCAAATAACGAGAAAGAACATAAACATAGTTCTGCTGGGGCCTCAGCACAATACACCCTTGAAAATAAACTAAGCAACTAGTCTGCTTGACACTGCAGTAGAACCAGCATGAGCGACGGCACTACCACCTACTCGGAGTCCGAGTCCATGTCCTCGACTTCGTCCTCATCCCTCTTCCTCTTCCTCTTCGTCGAGGCTTCTTTGCTTGAACTGGACACTGGGCTCTGCTTCTTCATCCAACCCATGTAAATATTTAAACAAAGGTAGGCATCCATTGCTGCGTGCAGGATGTGATCTTCATCTAATGTCTTCGACTCCCATGCAGGATGAAACTCGTGATGAGGTTTCTTCAGTTTACCGTACGAAGGATCAATCATGGCTGCTGCCAGGCTCAGCATTGAAGGTTGAGAGGAGCACACCAGGCTTTCCTTCTGGAGATCGAAGGGCTGGCCTACAACGAGACCTATCCGACGGAGGACATCCCTGTCGTTCTTAAAGCCTACAGTAACGAATTTCACTCTTTTTTCCTTGATGAAGTTCTTCAAATCCTGGAACTCAACATCGGCATGGCATATGTGGTAGACCAAGCAAATGTTATGTACGCAAACCAGGATCATGGCGGGATTCTTCCTCTCTTCTTCATTTAGATCCTTCTCTCATCCCAGGACTGCGGTGTACTCAACATCTAGCCCAACGACCCACTCATCCGTTGAACTGTTGAACATGCACAGGAAGCGAGGAAGCCATGCTTTCTCCGTCGCAGATCCACATGTGTAGATGAAGATGAACTGATCGCCGGTGATGGATCTAACCTGGTACTCAGCGGCGACCATGGAGATTTTGGAGGCCATGGATATTGGAGGAGGGTTAGGAGAAGTTGAACTGTTGTACCCCGTGAAAACTGGGAGCTAACTAATGTGAAAGGACAGGACGACTGGGAGCGAACTGTTGTGAGGTAGAAGACAGGGACAAGTAGGGTGTGCGAACGGTGTGGGGTTGCTGGCTTGCTCGATGGATAAACGGCTCCAAGCCCCCAAAGAGTTCGCGAGAACTATGCGGGACCCACTAGATGTCATGTCTACTAGACCGATATCGTAGGCCTGACGGTATAGCTTCTGCCTGTTCGCACAACATGCTGGCGCGTGGATGTAACTTCACTTAATTCCGTCAACCATCGCGCCAACCACGACCTTCGCCTCGCTGACGCGGTCGCGCCCTTTGAGACATCGACCGGCTATAAATGAGCAATTTTTTTGCCTACTCCGCATGCATGATACTCCCTCTGGTCCTTTTTACTCCCGTCAACCGTTTGCAAAGTGTTTGACCAAATATATACTTTTTTAACACCACCTTTTATTAATTAACTAGCCACACCAATACACTCATTCGATACAATATTCACCACACAGGGCGGTACGTTATTTACGAGAATACCATCTAATCTATTTTCAAAGCTATACTTAGCGATTAAGTGTGCCACCTTATTGGCCGAACGGCTAATCTTTGACAATTGAAGATTGTTGATCAACTTCGAGATGCTCAACGCTTTCATCTTCAGGCCACGCATAATAGACCTGTCATAGTCCCCCGATGCAAGAGACGCTACCACAAAAGTGCAACCAGTCTCTTAAATTATAGGATTATGAAGAGAAATACCTATGTATAGACCGGCAATGCAAGCCCTAAGCTCCGCTTCCTCCACACCAAATTTATACTAAAAATATCAATATCTACAATACCGATTATAATGAGTATAAGAACTACGTTTTATAATGAGTGTAAAAATATTGATTTGACATTGTGAATGTTGCTACTCCCTCCGTCTTGGTGAGTAAGTCATCTTAAGCTATGCATCGTGACCAAGGAGGAGGGGAAAACGAGAGATATTCATGTTTATTTGGTAATTAAATAGTATTGCATGCAATGAACTAACCACTGCATGTCATGTTTGATAGTCTCTGGTCATTAAAAGCATGCACACCCTAACTTCAGTAGTAACATCGAGTCCAACTCAGCAAATTTGCTTATGTGGTAATGAGTTAATGAGGAGAGATGTAGTATTAGTAACTTATCTAGTTACTATAACATCACATGCCCCAATGCAATGTGAGTCTATAACCTAATAAATGAAGCTTTGCATGTTACCAACTTATGTTACTAACCACTATTGAGGTAGTAACATAGTCTAGGGATATGTGTATTTACTAGTGTATGTTACTCTCCATTGTGGCTAGTCTTGTTGGTTGATATGTCAAGAAACAAGAAACGAGGTAGAAGTTAATGCACCGCGCCTACGTGTTTTGGGATTATTTAGTTTTTGTTAGATGACTTACACACCTAGCTATTAGAGTACCACAACCTCCCTTCTAGTTTAAAGGGCTCGACTCAAAAATTTCACCTACTCTTAGCAAGATAGTAGAGGCTGTGGAATAGTTTTTGAAGTCTGCAAAAGTACTCAACTAATGTTGTCGTTCTTCACAAAACAATGTGTTTACCAATGCATGCATGAACACTAGTTACTCTAACCCCCCTCTCTTCTTTAATTCTTTGCCACATCAGCATGTTTGCTATTCCTTTGTGCATGATACCAGCCAAGATACCACCACGATGGCCATCCTTAATCATCGCATGCAATAATTTAGTGCACCTTGAACTATGAACATGTGTGGGGTGTGTATGTTTTTAATGACTTGAGACTATACCTAGCCCGGCATGCAAGATGACTTATTATGCACCGTTCCCCATACCTGCACGAACCCGTTCATCTCCAAATCTTTTCCTCTCCATGTGTGGAAACAATATGCCAGCCAAACTCTCCTTCTCCCTCCGGCGGTCCCACCACTCCACCCCGTGTGAAAAAATCTGCATGCATGACTCTCCTCCCCCCACGCTCGTCCAATCCATTGTGACCAGCAATATTTCCACCCCTTCGCTCCCCCGTAATTTACTCCAACAAATATGCCCACGTAGCTTTTACTTAACTTCAGGTGCATTGGGTCACTGACATAAGGGCCCAACAGTGTACTGGCCCACATGTCAGTGACGCAACTGGACCTGTAGTTAAGTCAGTGCAGCTCAGTCCATATCTTACATAGGTGTACCATTGCTCGCTATAAATATTGCGCCTCCCATGACATCAATATCTCCTCCCCCTCACGTTCACGTTCATCGCTATCTCCTCCCCCTCCCTCTCACGTCGACCACCATGGCATCGCCCCTCCCATGCCCTAGGAGCCCCTCGCTGCACCGCACGGACGTTCACGCGTCGCCGTTCCGTTCCTCACCGCCACTAGTCGAGGAGGACGCGTCAACGTTCCGCTCCTCGCCGCTACGCGACGCGTCGCCGTTCCGTTCCTCGCCGCCACTAGTCGAGGAGGACGCATCGGCATTCCGCTCCTTGCCGCGACGCATCGAGGTGGACGCGTCGGTGTTCCCAATCTCGCTAGCACGCGCGTCGGAGGATGCGTCGGTCCCCGCTACGAGGAGAACGCCGCTCCGCCCGTCGAGCCCCCCAGCCTTGAGGAGCTTTGGAAAGAAATGGATGTCGCCTTGTGGGAGGCTTTGCCTCCAGCAGAGCGCGCCAAAATAGAGGCGGAGAAGAAGGCCGAGGAAGAGAATCGCACCGCACAACAAGATTTCTCGAAGATCTATGTCGCGTCCGAGAGAGTCAAGCAACTGGTTCTTTGCAGAAGGCTCATGCGAGGGCCGTGAGGGTGGAAGAGGACGCCTGTGCCGATGCCCTGAGTGCAGTCGGGCCCAAGCGCCTCATCTACGCTTGGCGGTACGTGGACCGGGTGCACGCTTCTAGCTAGGAGGAGTACCTGTTGGCGTCGGATCACCACACCGGTGAGATCGCTCTCGCTCGCCGGCAAGCTGCCAATCAGCACCTCGCGAGTTGCGAGGCCGAGGAAGAGGCGTTGTGTCGGCGCGCTGGGAAACAGCCGCACACCAGGGCACTCGTGGCGCGCCGCAAGCGCTCCTGCAAGCATCGTGGCTTTTAGGAGGAGTATAATTTTTGTTTCGTAAGGCGATCTCATTAATTTTGGGACGCAACTGATAAATCCCGCACATTCAGGAATTTTTAGTGTCCTTAATTAATTATATAAAAGGGAAAGTTTGGAAACATTGTGTATTATTACGCATTTTGCAAGTACGTGCATATAGCACAAACTTTACTATAGACTATCGGACTACACGTCTCTCTCGATATATGCTTGCAGACTGTGCTACTCCCTCCGTCCAGGTCAATAAGTCATCTTTGGTTGTGCACGGTGACCAAGAAGGAGGGAAGACTTGTACACCTAGATGGAGGGAGTACTACTATTACTTATGTACATGGAAATGCATGTTTTAAAATTACGATGCGGTTTTTGTAGAAGTAGAAAAACAGCACTAGTCAATCTTGTGAAACGATTCAATGCAAAACAAATGCAAAAATGCTCGTTTGATTGTTTAATTTTAGCTTCCTTCTCTATGGTTATTTCTCTGTCGTACTTTGTACGGAGCATCTCACTGGTTGGAAAGGCATGCAAATTCCCAAACCGCTTCCTACATCCTGTATCGAATTTTTTGCCTAACAAGTTGTGCCGTGCAATTGGAATTCCAACTTGAGTACTACTACTAGTAGGAGTACCAGGGGCCGGTTCTTTTAGGCTTCTAGATTAGTAATCCCATAATTACTACCTCCGTCCTGGTTTATTAGTCCCCATTATAATCTGTGTCAAATTTTGATCATAAATTTAACTAATGAAATGTTAGTGCATGTCACATGCACTACTCCATCCGTCTAGGTGAGTAAGTCATCTTAGGCTCTGCACCGTGACCAAGGAGGAGGAGAAAATGAGAAACGTTAATGTTTATTTGCTAATTAATAGTATTGCATGCACTGAACTAACCACTACATGTCGTGTTTGATATCTCAAGTCATTAAAAGCATGCACACTCTTTATCTCTTATTGGTTGATATGTCAAGAAACAAGAAATGAGGTAGAAGTTAATGCACCGCGCCTAAGTGTTTTGGGATTATTTGGTTTTCGTAAGAAGACTTACACACCTAGATGCACCGCGCCTATGTTTTTTGAGTAACATTTTATTAGTTAAATCTTTGGTCAAAATTTAGCACAAATTATAATGGTGAGGAATAAACCAGGACGGAGTAGTAGTTTAGAAGCCCAAATAAATGAGTGAGGCGCCTTATTGTTACTCTCCAGTGTGACTAGTCTTGTGGGAAAAGCTGGGGAAGCTGCCAAAAGAACTGGCCCTAGGAGTAGTAGCTAGGGATCAAGTGTGGGAGATGAACCGGAGAAAGTAAATGCAGAGAGATGAAATGAAAAAAAGATGGAGGGGTGTGATGGTTGCTTGTCCGTTTGTTTTACCAGGCCATTTATTACTAGGAGTGGTTGGGTTTTGTGATATGACGGCTTTACTGCCGCGCCACGAGCGGGGTGAGACGTGAGACTCCCGTGCAGCGCCGCCCTCTACACTTGCACTACATCGGTCGTGGTTTATTAGTCCCCCATTGAATTTGACTCAAGATTTAACTGACAAAATGTTAGTGCATGTCAACAAAAACTATATCATTGGATTCGTATTTGAACATAGTTTTGAATGATATAATTTTAGGTGACATGCATCAGTGTTTATCGTACTATATATAATGTTAGTTCAATTTTTGGTCATACTAATCTATAGTAGTAAGGTGCCCGTGCGTTTCACGGAAGAGTGAAATGTATTGATCGGGGAGTTGTTTAATTTGACAAAGGATGTGGGGGTCATCTCATGTGTAACGGGTATCGATAGGTTTCTTCGGATATTATCTCATCTCGAGAGCTCACAAACATCCAGGTGAAATAGATAAAAAGGTATCTTTTGCAAACAAAAGCATTCTACTGTTCAACTTGCATCCAAAACTTGTGAACAAATAACACTTATTGTGCTTTGGAAGAAATGATCTTTAATAATTAGTTTTTGAGTATCGATTGTTATACATGTTGGCTACAGATGACATGGCACTTTCTTATAGTCAACAGTTGGCTATACTATTAAGTAATAGTAACCATGCCCTTATACACCTAGACGGAGGGATTAAATCAGGATGACTTGCAAGGGGGCAGAGCAGATGTAAGAAATGGTTCATCGTAAGTCTTTCACCAGTACTGTAGTAAAACTTCATACATGGAAGATTCTAGACTAAACCATAAACGGATACACTTTTATTCATGCGCGATACTCCAATAGAGCAAGATCATGCATGGAAGTCTCCACATGCTTAGACAGCGGATTACATTGAGCGAAGACTAATGATCAACATTTAAGTTGATAATGCGTTTTTTTAGAAGAACAGGGAGGCTCCTCCCCGGTTCCATTTTGTGATATGAAACCCAAAGTGTCTACATCAGCTCACTGAGAGGAGCAGTTCAAAGGAAGGACTACGGTGAAAGCCACTCAAGTTTAACGACAAGCTTACAGAATCTAAAGCGGCAAAGACACGGGCCATAAGAGCCCACACACACACTACATGTTTTCTAAGTGCACTTGATAATGCGTATGTCCAGGTGAACCTCCTTGGAGTCCCCATGTATCGAGTCGGCGGGTAAAGGATGGAACGGATGCCATGGGTTTTCCAAGTCCACATTGGCGGGATATTTCCAGCTCCCCAGAGTCCAAGTCTGTCCGATGAGGTCGGTGTCACCGCCCACGCGACCCGGAGGGGTAGTAACATTGACCATGCACCCGCACGGCCCAACCTGCTATCCAACTGACCACAGGGTCGAGCTTTGGAAAATTAGAGCGACATTATTATGCTTGATGGCTCCGCTGCGTGTGTGCAGGCATGCATGCTATCGTTCGTGGGCGGGACGGGGCTTCCTGCTTCTTCTGCATGCTACGTCTGTGTTCCTGACCCTTTCTGTCTCCATCCAACAATTCTTGTACTCTGCCACGGGGCTATTTTTATATGGGAATCCTATTCTTACGTGCAAGTTCTACAAAAAGTCTTACATACTACTGTAGTTTGAGCCGATCCGTAACAGTTCTGTTGTAGGCAGTTTTCCCCCCTCTCACATTACGTCAGATTTTGTAAGAGTTGTGCATAGGAGGATTTCTGTTTTTATACCTCTGTATGTACATATATTATGTAACTATACATATATAGGACGTTTGCCGTCTTCTGCCATGGGCGCACATTCCTCAGGGCACGCTGCTCCACTCCATGTTGCACGCCATCGCTACTTGCACACCGACAAGCCTAGGCACCATCGCCACTTGAACTCCGACAAGCGCAAGCACCATTGCCACTTGTACACCGACAAGAGCAGGTATACTAGCTAGTATAGTATCCTCTCAGCTACCTTCCCTCCTTAACCATCTTCTTCAGCTCCACGCGCATGCATATTCATGCAGCCAACAGTAAGGAATGAGGCGACCAGCGTCTAGGGAACATGCAGTTGAGCCCGGTGTCCTCGCTTGAACATGGCCATGTTCCAGCTACTCATCAGCATGCACGCGCAGCCGCACATGCCTTAGCTTGACATCATGGACACCATGATAAGCTCGACGACGGTTCACATGTTTAGGCTTTGCCCAGCATCCGCCTTGTCACTGGCTATGCGTAAAGGATACCACGATGGCGACGATGCCAATGACATGCACTGCCAGAAGGATGGCAACGCCAACGTACAACTGCGACAATACGATGGGGCTGTTTGGTTTGAGACTAAGTTTGCCAAAGCTTGCCACATTTAAGGTTAGGCAAGTTTGACCAACTTAGGTGTGTGTTTGGTTCAAACCACATTTTAGGCAAGCCATACTATGGTCCCACATCACATAAACATAAAAAGTGTGACAAGATTCCCTTAGGCTTGCCAACTTGTGGCTCTCATTTTGAAGAACTAACCTTAGGCAAGTTTGGCAACATTGTATGGAAAAGTGTGGCACTCCTAAGCCTAGAACCAAACAGCCCCGATGTCGCGCCTCGACCGCTGTCGACTGTCACTAAGTAGTCTGACAACGGTTGGAAAAGTGTTGCATGCATGAGTGTAAAGTGCGTTATGTGCTAATTAAACATGCGTGGCTCTACACATGTTTGTCATGAAGTTGTGTGGGCGCAGTAGTTGGTGTACGTGGGCATCAACGGGAAGATCGCAGGCTCGACCTCCTTCGACGCAGCATATTCTTTTTTGTTTCACTGACTGGTTGGATCCACATAGGTAGAGAGAGGGTGCTGTCATGTTCATGTTTGACCAGTCAACAAAGTAAAACACGAAGCTATACGGTAAGGAAGTGACTGTATAATCACCTATAATTGTATATAGTGACCGTATTGACCGTATTTTTAAGTACAGTGACCAAAGTGAGCTTTCGACACAAGTTCGATGACCTCGAATGCATTTTACTCATCTATATATATCTACTCTTATAGAAAACCGAGTTGGTGATGATGGTATGCCTACCATCTTGTAACATAGACCATCTGATCTATATCTGATGGATAGAAAGCCAACTAGGAGAATTTTACAGAAGATACCCGCACCTCTCTCCACATTTACAGACAAGGCCTTACCTCGTGCTCCTCCCTATGTATCTATCTCTACTACCTTTTTTTATATCAAATCGAATAGTGTTGCGTCGTCCGCTGCACGCCCGGCTGAACACGCTTCCTGGCCTCCATCATCACCAACTGAGTCTTTTATAGGAGTAGGAGTAGAGAAAAAACCGAGGTGGTGATGATGGTGTGCCGTGCAATGCACGGGCATCTTGCTATTTTTTTGCATATAAGTCCAAACACCACGTAGACACGGTCTTTGAGCACGGTTCATAGTCGTTCCACGATCGGGCATTGAAGTTTGTAACGATTTTAGATTAGAATATACTACTCCTCCGGTGCTAGTAATAGAGCGGAGTCCTACTCTACTACTCTACTCTAGCAAGCTAGGGCATTGTACTGTAGTGGGTACTGTAGGGAGTACCAGTATTGGCATCGATATGACCCTACGCAGCTGGTATGTGTCTCGTAAGTCAAGTGGCACGATGTAGTCATCATCACCTGTCCACTTCCCGCAGCACATATTCGCTTCTCCATCTTTGTCTGCACATAATCTCGTCCAAGCTTCCATCCCCTCTAAAGCGCCTCCCCCCTCGTCCGAAATGCATGCACTAACAATGGCAGAACCGAGTAGCGTCCACCGAAAGAGTGGCTAGAATTCGCTCCCCATAGAGGTAATCAAGCACATTGTTTCGCGTGTGGACAATCTCAGTACCATGCCGCTCGCCGCATGCTCCTCGGGGCTGTACCATTTACTCAAAGGCCTCAGGACGGAGCTTTTTAAGCCAGCTCCTTGCTTGTTGATGCCGCCTGATCTTCAGAAACGGCGTGTCACGCAGCATAATGATCGTAGGGTGGCGAGCATCAACCCCCTTCACTGCGATCCGATCCCCGTTAGCCTCAGCTACATTAACGTTATGTACTGGGTCGGCATGAACACGTCTTGGATAGTGCTCGTCGACGGTCGCGGCAGCTGGATGCTCGTGGAGGTCTTCACCCGGCGATTGATCCCCATTCCTTCGATTAACACTGCACTGCTTTGGCACCGCGGCCCAGAATACTCAGAATTTTACAGTAGCCAACATGATACCAAGTTTGATTTGCTCAAGGTTGTAATATGCCAAGTGCCCACAAGATCTGCGAATTATAAAGATTTCAGGCTAATTGCGTTCTTCAACCGCGGTCTCGCCTATCTGACAGGTCACTGCGGTAAGTGGATAAATCTGCACGTCCATCCCAGGATCATACATCCTCCATGGTTCTTTGATGCCATTGAACACAAGGGCTTCATTTGCGCTGTCGACTCCTTCTATGGCTGGACGTATTGCTAGCCTACTCTAGTCATCGCTACAAATGGCTGTTACAGTAGTATGTTACTTTCCTATGATATCATGATGGCTTGCTTATATTACTGTCAACATTTACTGAAATAATATTCATGCTCATAACATGCCGTTCTTAAGATTGACTAAATCAAGAGCCCTTTTTTACTTGACTCCAACTTGATATGATGTTGTAGGCCGCCTGGTGTCCCTACCCTTCCTAATCCCAGAACCTTTCGAAGAAAAGCAGCATGGTAGTTGCAGGTGGTTACTAGCTCGATCAAACAACGGCGAAAGATTGATGATATTTCGCACGTACCGAACGTGTTGTTTCGCGGAATACAATCACAGTCACTGCAAGGTCTTTGAGCAGGATCCCAGCTTCTCTGGGCCTTCAGGAATGTTTGACTGGAGGATGGTAAGTAGCCTTGGTACACGCTCTCTGTTTGTCGGACTGAATTATCCGATTAACGAGGAGATAACCGACGGCAAGGATCATGATCGCAGCGCGGTTTCGTTCATCAGGCAAAACTGTGTGTACACAGCGTACCATGCGTCTCTGCATGCACCATACCCTGATATGTGCCGCCATGCTCTGCATCCCAAAGTAGGAGAGAGGGTCGCAAGTATCAGACTTCGACCTGCTGGCTGGAGTTTCCCCCGTCAGGCACCCATCTGGTTCAAGCCGTTAGCCAATCTCCACATCTTAATAAATAGTAACGTCTAACTGAGCGAGTTAGTTAGATGCGTACACTTGGTGTAGTAGGATCTTTATTTAGTTTGATGCATACATGTTCTTTTTTGGTAGCCCTTTTGTAATGATGCCTGATGTTTGGTTTGGAAGAGAGAGCTACGTCTTCACTCTTCTGGCCTGCTTACTGCTTCTGTTGCACCCCCAGCCCTGGTTGCTGCTGCTGCTATTTTCAATGTACAATCAGTAGTATGTTTCGTCTGTTGGTTGAATAAGTGTGTTGTTAGAATGACAAACACAATTTTTTGGAAGTTGTTGCATGGTTCGATCCTTTAGTGCCCCGTACCGTACGTAGCTCATACTATTTTTCGTACGGAACACATTTTCCACTTGTTGATAACATGCAGCCCACTGATGAAGGCCCAATAGAGAAGCCCATAATTAACTGGAAGGGAGGCTCTCACATGAATCCGGCCCAAGTACATGCTCATGGTCCCCTAAACATAAATAAGTAAATAAATAAATAAAGCTAAACATTCATGCACCACTTCTTTGGGAAAAAAGGTAGCCCAGTATTTCTTTTTGAAGAATACCCAAGCTAGGCCTATTTGTTTTCTCCGAATTACTGGGCTGCAAATCTTTCAAGACAAGGAGGGATGCAATCCGTCCTTGCCTAAGAGTATGGTCAATGTGTGTTAAAAGTAATATCAAAACGGGTTGAAAATTCCAAAAAATTTATAGCAAATGGGACATTAGTTTTTTTTGAATTTTGTTCTTTACTGATATCTTATACGTTTTTCATTGGATTTAACATGACATAGAACTAATTTATTTTTAAATTTGTTTTAGTATGGCTATTTATTTTTGGATTAAGAATATTACGTTCCCCAGCAAAAATTTCCCACATATTTAGTTAATTTTTTTACCCTCATACTGACCAGAAAATGGCCGACAATTCAAAAAATGGAAAAGGGGCGGCTGGCTTGTTTACGCAAGGCTTTGTCAGTGAACAGATGATTCTAGCCGCCGTGCTTCTTCAATCTCTGATCTTGCTGCTCCAGCTGCCTAAACTAGCGCCGGCGGAATTGCCTGCTCCCTCCTCTTGTGGCCCGCTGTGATGCCGCGCAGGCTTCCCCGGCCCACCCTACTCCCGCCGCTGGCCTGGCCGCACACAATCAACTTCCTCCTTATTACATGAAAAAATGATTCCTCCCACTGACATCTGGGGCGCACCGGTTGGCAGGCAGACCTGTGGGCCTACTATGTTCACGCCTACGCAGGGCTTGTCAACTTAGTCAACAAACAATTCTAGCAGCAGTAACCGTTGGATTTGAATCAAACGGTCCTGATGCTTCTTCAATCGCTGCTCTTCTTGCACCAGCCGCCCAAAGCAGTGTCGGGGAGACCGCCTGCTCTTGCCTCTAGTGGCCGGCTGTGCTGCAGTTGAGGCCTCATCGCCCCTACTACTCCCACCGCTAGCCAGGCCCTGTGGCGACGACAGACTCACACCACAGCCGAACCAATGAACCCTCGTACTCCTCTCCATGTGGGCATCCACTAGCGTGTCTTCCCGGCTCCGCGTCGTCCCCTTCCTAGGCCTTGCCGTCGTCCACCGCCTTGGTGCTCTCGGCGCGGCATGGTCAATGTGGTCAACGACATTCCATCGGAAGAGTAGTGTACGTGGAGAGGCTGACAGCTGGGTCCATGGCCACAACCCAGTTTTTTCTGATTTGCCAAGTCGCTTTGTCAGGCTTGTTGGGCTGCAAATCTTTCAAGATGAGGAGAGCTTTCATTCGGCTGGCCGAGAAAATGGCCCATCAGTAATGAGAAATGGGCTTTACATTTTTAAAACACATCAAACCAACAATTAGTTTCAAATATCTTTTTTTCATTTCGAGATTTTAAATTACATTAATTTTTATGCGTGGAGAATTTGTTGGATTTTATATTGATATACATTTATTTTTAAAATCAGTTTGAATGTGAGTCGAAATTTCGGGATTAAAAACAGTTCGGACCGCACCAAAATATGGAAAATTTCATGTAAGTTTTTAACCGTGGCCACAATATAGGCTGTAAAGCTAACAAAAAGAATATGGGCTCCAAAAAAACCTTATGAATTAGCAAATGGGCTATAAATTATTAAAAAAAATGGCAGATGGGCTGTATGCTATTTTCCACATATTTGAGGTTTTCCTAGAAAAAGGTTGACGCACAAGCAGTGACTGTTGGATGGCCATCCAACGGCCGTCGTGCTTCTTGAATCTCTGCTCTTCCTGCTCCAGCCGCTCAAACAAGCGCCGTCGGGACTGCCTACTCCCTCCTCCCTGCGGCTAGCTCTGACAGCTCGGACCCACCAACTATATCTTCATACGCAAGGAAGTGCCTCCTTATTACGCACAAAAAAATGAATACTCCCCCTGTTAGCTGGGACCCTGTATAGTGGCAGGCTGACTTGTGGGCCTACTAAGTTGACGGGGACGGAGGGCTTTGTCAACTTAGTCAATATGCACGATTCTAGCTCCAGTGACCGTACGATATCCATCCAATGGCCGTAGTGCTTCTTCAACCACTGGTCTTCTTGCTCCAGCTGCCCAAATCAGCGCCGGTCGTGCCTCGTGCTCCTGCCTCCCATGGCCGGCTACGATGCGGCGGAGGCCTCACCACCCCCTACAACTCCCACCGCTGGCCAGGCCATCCCTCTACTCACCCACACCCCCTGTTATTCTGCAGCGATGGTAGCCTCACACCGCAGCGAACCAGTGAACCCTCGTACTCCTCTACGCATGGGCATCCACTACCGCGTCTTCCCCGGCTCCGCATCGTCTCTCGTGGTTCTAAGTCTGACAGTAGTGTAGGGGGGTACTAAGGAGAGGCAAGATCCTAGCTATGGAGTAGTTGTGCACACAAGTGTTTTACGAGTTTAGGCCCTTCTCGGAAGAAGTAATAGCCCTACGTCTCAGAGACCGGAGGCGGTCGACTGGATTATATGTGTGAGAGTTACAGGGGTGCAAACCCTTCTACCAATGGAGGGGGTGGCTTATATAGAGGACGCCAGGACCCCAGCCAGCCCACGTAGCGGAGGGTTAAAGTACATTAAGATCTAGCATTACTGGTAATGCCTTACATAAAGTGTCATTATGACCATAAAGACTACTTAATTACAGACCGTTTGGATTCAGAGTAGATCTTGAACTCCTGGTGGTCGAGTGAGTCTTCATGGTCGAGTGTCTTCATGTTCGTCGAGTGTCTTCTAGTCCGTCGAGTGGAGTTCCTCTTGGTCGACTGGAAGACACCTTCTTCTTAAAAGATGTCCTTGGGGAGGGTACCTTGGACAAGTCCATGAACCTACCCTAGGTACATGACTTCATCATTAGCCCTCGAATGGATCGAGGTTTGAGTGAGGAAGGAGTTGGCAAATTTTCCGACCTGTTTCCTGGTGTTGTAAAGGTGTTTTGCTCTGGCTCAATGGCTTTCAAGTGAGGATGTCAACTTTTTTTTCAGTCGCCTTGATCCATTCTTCATATCTGTCGAGTGAACTTTATGAACTTGGAGATTTCCAATCAATGGATCGCAGGAGATCTTCCGTCTGACAAGTTGCCCTGCGATTAGCGGATTTAAGGGGATCCGAATTTTGGGAAGCGCGTGAAGCGGAGAAGACCGCGGTACTCGGATGGGATAAGGCAGAGACGCCTCGATTCTCGCGCCGCCTTTTTCGCCACGTATCGCATGTGTGACTATTTTGGGATTTGATAGGATTGTCTGCGCCTACCCGTCAACCACTCGGAAGCGACTCCATATAAGGGATCGGGTGGAGGCTTTTGAACAGTGCTCCCTCATTTTCCCCTCCCTCGTCTCCAGATTCCTCCGCCATGTTCTTCCATTGCTCAGCACCGCTGCTCCGATCCATCCTCGCCGGCGACAATGCTGAAGGAGAGGACGGTGGCTTTGGAGCGGGCGAAGAAGGCGACAACGAAGGTGAAGGGGAGAGCGACCAGTCGAGGCGGATCCTCGTCGCGGTCCCGATTGCCGCAAGGTTGGATCCAGGGTGATTGGATCCGCTCGACCATCACCCAAAAAGATATCGATGACCTGGCCAACAAAGGCCTGATTGCGCACGGGGCGGCGAGGCTCCCGGGGACGGAGTGGCAGCCACAGCCTCAGGAGGGTGAGTGTGTCCTCTTGGCGACTCATGTATATCGAGGGTTCTCTCTGCCGTCGCATCCTTTCTTTCGAGGGTTTCTGAATTTCTTCGGGGCACAGCTTGACCACTTTACACCAAATTCCATTGCCTATCTCACCGCTTTTGTATCTTTGTGTGAAAACTTCTTGGGTTGTCGGCCGCATTGGGGCCTTTTCAAACATATATTCACCTGTCGTTCTCAGACGGTGAAAAAAGCCAGCCCCAATGACGAGAGAACTCAGGTAATCCAGATGTGCGGGGGTCTTGGGGTCCAGATGAGGAGTAAGAGCGCTTTCCCAGCTATGAACCTTCCCGAGTCAGTCAGAGGGTGGCAGTCGACCTGGTTCTACTGCCAAGACCAGCCGACGCCAGGGCAGTCGACTGGGCTCCCTCCCTTCTCTATGAGTCGGGTGAACAAGCCATCATCTCTGAAAGTAGTTCCGAAGGAGAAGGCTCAAGTAAAAATGTTGATGGGGCGGGTAGTCCAGTTGATTCGTGATGGTGTGACTGGCATGGATCTTCTGGAGGTTTTCCTTCGGCGGCGCATCCAACCGCTCCAGTATCGGGGCCACCCGATGTGGTTGTATTCTAGTACTGAAGACACCACTCGGGTCCACCCAGAGGAGGTCGACGATGCCACACTGGAGAGGTGGATGACCGCCATCACAGGGAACAAGCACAACCCTCGTGGATCCAGGAGGATCCCGCCACTCGACCAATCTTATGAGGCAGACAAGGTATGATACTTTTCTTTGATTGTACTCTCGTTCCGTTCGTTCTGTTTCGTCGCGGACCAGTCGATTGACTTTTGTCTTGCTTGATGTCTTTCAGGAGACCACTGAGTTGTATTCGATGCCCAACGGGGCACAGGCGCAGGCCGAGGAGGAGGAAGGAAGTGGAGGTGAAAGTCAAGAGGAGTGGGAATCAAATGGTGATGAGGGTGACGAAGATGCAGGCTCCGATGAGGAGGAAGAGGAGGAGGAAGAGGAGGAGGAAGTTGTGCCTCCCCGTTCTGAAAGAAGATCCAAGCTCGCCCACGACCCTGTGGTCGAACGCGGCAAGGGAGTCGTGTCTGCTGGTCAATCAACGAAACGCCCTCTGACAACTTCACCGGCGCCGACTGAGAAGGCGTCGAAGCAACCCCGAGCGACCCTGACAAAACCGGCGAAGGCCCTATCGAAGATGAGGATGGAGATTCCGACTGTTTCTGGGTAACAGCATAACTCATGCTTTTCCTTTTAACATGGATATATTCTTGGTCGACTCAATCGCTCACCGACTGATTTTTGAAATTGCAGTGCTGCTACTTCTGAAACTTCAGCCAGGCATGAGGATCAAGAAATGGAAGATGCTACTACTTCTCATCCTGGTATGATCTGCGCAGTTTCGCTTTTGGTCAATTGAATCTTTGTTTTTGACTTTGAACTTCTTCTGCAGCTCCACCTAGTGTTGTCATCGATCTTCCTGACGATGACGATGAAGCACCCCTGAGGCCGAGGAGGAGCAGGAAGGTGACTGTTGGCAAGGCTGCTCAGGTCGTGTCAGCACCTGAACCACTGGTTCCAGAGGGGAGCAACGTTGCTCGGGCTACCGTGTCCTTTGCGGAGCCGTTGACGGTTGCCCGCCCTTCATCGTCGAGTGCTGACCCACCTTCTCTCTTCTCCACCTACCACGCCCCGGAGGACCAAGAAAGCACTGCCAAGGAAGCCTTACGCCAAGCCAGGATTATGATGGTGCAGGTGAAGGCGATCCGAACCGCCAGCCAAGCAGCTTATGACGCGAGTTCAGCTCTCCAGAGTAATGTCCAGGTTAGTTAAACACTGACTGGAAATCTTGATGTTTGTCATGCACCCAGTGGGTATGTCAATTGGAATGTCGGGATTAGTGGGGGCACGCTCAGTGCACCCACTGGGTGTAGTCCCCGGGACTACGGTGGACTGCTGGTACTCGACTGTAGTCTTTGTGTCTTGAGATTTCTCACTTTTACTTGTTTCACTCGAGCTGGTCGAGTGCAATCATGGAACCGGTGGGGGCATGCAGAGTGCACCCACTAGGTGTAGTCCCCGAGACCGTGGTCAATTGCTGGCAGTCGGCTATGGTCTGAATAATTCTTCCTCTTTTTTTTAACTGCTGACAGTTAACTGCTTCCGGTCGACTGATCGACTCTGAGTCTAGCTGATAGAACTAGTGGGGGCACGCTGAGTGCACCCACTGGGTGTAGTCCCCGAGACTACAGTTGAATGTTTAGATTCAGCTGTAGTCTTAGAAATACTACGATTTTTCTTTTAGTCACTCGGAAGTGATCTGTCTTTGATGTCTGTCGACTGAACTTTCATAGAAATCTTGTGACCTTGTTTCCCGTTATACCGAGTTGGAGAACAAGCATATCCAGCTTGAACTTGACCTGAAGCTTGTCCAAGAGAACTTCACAAAGTCGAAGGAGGAGGCAAAAGGTATGTTTGGTGAGAATCTTGACGACTGTCCTTGCTTCTTGCCTGTCCCCGAGTCTGATCCTATTGTGATTTTTGAAGAAGAAGGATGCTCTGAAGAAGAAGGACCTTGAACTCGCCGAGGCGCAGAAAGCGGCTTCGGAAAAGACAAAACTTGCAGAAGAGAAGTTGGTTTCTGTCAGCAAACTTGAAGAGAAAAACACTAATCTGAAAGCTGCTCTCGACGTGGCCCACCAGGAAGTCACTCGACTGAAGAATGCCAATATGGTCCTGAGCGACAAAGCTGGCGAACTGGCGGGAAAGAAGAATGACTTGGAGGTTTATCTGGGAGGACTCGCCAAGAAGCTATTCCTCATGCTCGAAGGTAAGCCCTTATATCCGATTGGTAATTACTGACTTGCTGTAGGGATATTAACTTATCCTTGAATCGTGTCCACAGAATTCTGCCGAAACTTTGAAGAGGAGACTAGTTGAGTGGAGACAGACTTGGATCCCATCAACTCTCCGGTGAAAGATGAAACCGCTATGAACGTGCTCCGCCTCGAGTCTCGCGTTGCTTTAGTGGTCAATTACCTTGCAAGACCGAAGGCCGCAACGTCGCGCATCGACACATCGCTCTGGCCAGAAGAAACGCTTCAGAACGACCTTGAGTCACTGATGGCTCGACTGAACGAAGTTTCAAGTCAAGTGCAAGAATGGAAGAAGTCTTCTGCCAGGTGCGGTGCTGACGTTGCTCTGTCCTTAGTCCGCTTTCACTGCAAGGAAGCGAGAGAAGACAAGCTGGTGTCTCTCAAGGTGGCCAACACTAGGAAGCATGACTTCCGTTCTTTCATGGAGACCTTCATCGCTGCTGCCACTCGGATCGCGGATGGGATCGACCTGGACGAGTTTGTTGCGCCTTCCAGCCCTCCGCGGGAGGGGTAAAAAACTTCTATGCTCGCTAAATTGAATTTTCCTCGGAATGCCGAGTGATTTTTGTAACCGATAAACTTTAACAGGCTTGATGCCTGAGCACTTCTGGGTCCGTAGGACATTATTCGGACTTGATTTGTTGTTGAAATATGTTTGCTTCTTTCGAACAACCATCTTCTTTTGTTTGGAATATATACTAGTATCTGTAATGCTCTTTTGCAGGTAGGAGCGAAGCACAAATTGCAATTGAATTGTGCTCGTCATGTTTGGGCGAGTGTTGGGCTGCAACCAAGCCTCCGAGTGGGAAACTTGTTCTCCACTCGACCGGATTTAGAAACTTAGGCGAGCACTGGGCTGAAGCTAAGCTCCCGAGTGGGAGGTTTGCTCTCCACTCGGTAGAATGTTAGAAACTTAGGCGAGCACTGGGCTGTAGCTAAGCCCCCGAGTGGGAGGTTTGCTCTCCACTCGGTTGGATTTTAGAAACTTAGGCGAGCACTGGGCTGCAACTAAGCCCCCAAGTGGGAGGTTTGCTCTCCACTCGGTAGGATTTTAGAAACTTAGGCGAGCACTATTCTGCAGCTAAGCCCCCGAGTGGGAGGTTTGCTCTCCACTCGGTAGGATTTTAGAAACTTAGGCGAGCACTGCGCTGCAGCTAAGCCCCCGAGTGGGAGGTTTGCTCTCCACTCGGTAGGATTTTCGTGGCATAGTTTTGGAGGGGAAGGTAGCAGTCGACCTGCGCTTCGTCCTCCTTGCGGAGCGCACATTGTATTTGTGGCGTAGCTGAGAAGGGGAAGGCAGGAGTCGACCTGCGCTTCATCCTCCTTGCGGAGCGCACGTTGTATTTGTGGCGTAGCTCGGAAGGGGAAGGCAGGAGTGGACCTGCGCTTCATCCTCTTTGCGGAGCGCACATTGTATTTTATACTTAGGAGAAAAATGGGCTGCAGCTAAGCCCCCGAGTGGAAGGCTGGCTTACCACTCGGTAGGATTTTCAAAAACTTAGGCGAGCACTGGGCTGCAGCTAAGCCCCCGAGTGGAAGGCTGGCTTACCACCCCATAGGATTTTCAAAAACTTAGGCGAGCACTGGGCTGCAGCTAAGCCACCGAGTGGAAGGCTGGCTTACCACTCGAGTAGGATTTTTTTACAAACTTAGGCGAAACAGGTTCGCAGCTAAGCCACCCACTGGGGGACAGATTTATGAGAACATTTGCAATAACAATCACTGAGAAAATTATGAAACTCTTGTCTTTGATGAATACACTACATAAGTACTTTTATTACAACTCATCCGAGTGAAAAACTTAAGTATAAAAGGGGCAGAGCAGCTCCGCGTTCCATGCTCGGGGCTCGTCAATCTGGTGCTCCACATTGTAAAGGCAGTATGCTCCATTGTGGAGAACCTTGGTGACGATGAAGGGACCTTCCCAAGTAGGAGCAAGCTTGTGTGGTTTCTGCTGATCCACTCGGAGAACTAAATCTCCCTCCTGGAAAGCTCGACTCTTCACGTTTCTGGCATGGAAGCGACGCAAGTCCTGCTGGTAAATGGTCGATCGGATCAAGGCCATCTCTCTTTCTTCTTCTAGAAGGTCAACCGCGTCCTGTTGGGCTTGCTCTGCTTCAGCTTCGGTGTAGAGTTTGACTCAGGGTGTGTTGTGAAGCAGGTCACTCGGCAAGACTGCTTCAGCTCCGTAGACCAAGAAGAACAGAGTCCTCCTAGTCGACCGGTTTGGCGTGGTCCTTAATCCCCAAAGCACCGACGGACGTTCGTCGACCCATGCACCAGCTGCGTGCTTGAGGTAGCGCATCAGTCGGGGTTTCAACCCTTTGAGAATTAAGCCATTTGCTCGTTCTGCTTGTCCATTCGACTGGGGGTGAGCGACTGAAGCATAGTCGACTCGTGTACCCTGAGATGTGCAGAAGGCTCTGAATTCCTCGGAGTCAAAGTTTGATCCATTGTCTGTGATGATGCTGTGTGGAACTCCATATCTGAATATCAACTCCCTGATGAAGCTAACGGCGGTGCCGGCATCCAGATTCTTGATGGGTTTAGCCTCAATCCACTTGGTGAACTTGTCGACTGCTACCAATACATGGGTGTAGCCGCTTCTGCCTGTTCTCCGTGGTCCCACCATATCCATCCCCCATACAGCGAAAGGCCAGACGAGTGGAATGGCCTTCAAGGCTGAGGCGGGTTTGTGTGGCATATTGGAGTAGAATTGACATCCTTCACACTTCTCGACTATCTCTTTCGCCATCTCATTTGCTCTGGGCCAGTAAACACCCGCTCAGTATGCTTTATCCATGATGGTACGAGAGGACGCATGATGACCACAGGTCCGCGAGTGGATGTCGTTGAGAATCATTCGACCTTCTTCTGGTGTTATGCATTTCTGGCTGACTCCAGTCGCACTTTCTCTGTACAACTGTCCCCTCATGACGGTAAAGGCTTTGGATCGGCGGACGATCTCTCGGGCCTCTTCTTCATTCTCGGGGAGCTCCTGACTCTAAATATAGGCGATATAGGGCACTGTCCAGTCGGGAGTGATGACCAGAACTTCCATGATTAAGTCGACCACAGCTGGGACCTCGACTTCAGTCGGATCTGTGGCACTTTTTGGCTGCGAGGCTTCCTCATTGAAAGGGTCTTCTTGAACCGACGACGTGTGAACATGCTCCAAAAACACGCCACTCGGAATGGCTTCTCTCTTGGAACCTATCTTCGCCAAGTCATCGGCTACTTGATTTTTCAGTCGGGGGACGTGATGGAGCTCTAATCCCTCAAATTTCTTCTCCAGTTTTCTGACTGCATTGTAGTAACCAGTCATGGCTGGGCTTCGGACGTCCCACTCCTTCATCACTTGGTTGACCACCAAGTCCGAGTCACCGTAGACCATGATGCGATGGACGCCGAGTGAAATGGCCATACGCAACTCGTACAAGAGTGCTTCGTATTCTGCTTCATTGTTGGAGGAATCAAAGTGAATCTGGAGTACATATCTGAGCTTATCTCCCCGGGGGGATACCAAGACCACTCCGGCACCAGAACCATTTAGCATTTTGGAGCCATCGAAGAACATAGTCCGGTGCTCCGAGTGAATTTGAGTCCGCAACTGCTGTTGAGTCCACTCGGCGAGGAAATCTGCTATTGCTTGGGACTTGATAGCTTTCTTTGCCTCAAATCTGACATCTATGGGAAGAAGTTCAATCGCCCATTTTTCCACTCGACCAATTGCGTCTCTGTTGTGCAGAATCTCTGATAGGGGGGCGTCGGTGACGACTGTGATGATGTGGTTAGAGAAGTAGTGAGAAACTTTCTTCGTGGTCATATAAATCCCATATACAAGCTTCTGATAATGAGGGTATCGTTTCTTGGATGGGGTCAAGACTTCGGAAATGTAATATACTGGGCGCTGAACTTTGAAGGCTTTCCCTTCTTCTTCCCGCTCGACCGTAAGTATAGTACTGACGACTTGTCGTGTGGCTGCAATGTAAAGCAGCAAAGGCTCTTTGCTGATCGGGGCAGCAAGCACCGGCTGGGTGGAAAGCAGGGTTTTTAACTCTGCGAACGCTGCGTCAGCTTCAGGAGTCCACTCGAACTTGTCTGACTTCTTCATCAGTCGGTAAAGAGGCAATGCCTTCTTACCGAGATGAGAGATGAATCGACTTAAAGCGGCCAAGCAACCAGTAAGCTTCTAAACATCGTGCACACGCACAGGTCGTTTCATTCGGAGTATTGTGCCTACTTTCTCTAGGTTTGCATCGATTCCTCGTTCAGAAACGATAAAACCGAGTAACTTTCCACCAGGAACTCCAAATGTGCACTTGGATGGGTTAAGCTTGATATCGTACCTCCTGAGGTTGGCAAATGTTTCAGCGATGTCAGTCAGTAGGTCGGAACCTTTCCGTGACTTGACCACAATGTCATCCATGTACGCTTCCACATTCCGACTGATTTGAGTGAGCAAACACTTCTGAATCATCCTCATGAACGTGTCTCCGGCATTCTTGAGACCGAATGGTATGGTGACATAATAGAAGCACCCGAATGGGGTGATGAAAGCTGTTTTGATCTCATCGGGTCCAAACAGACGGATCTGATGGTACCCGAAATAAGCGTCCAAGAAAGACAGTCGCTCACATCCCGTAGTCGAGTCGACTATTTGGTCGATGCGGGGAAGAGGAAAATGATCTTTCGGGCAGGCCCGGTTGATATGCTTAAAATCAATGCACATGCGAAGCGAATTGTCCTTTTTGGGGACCATGACGACATTGGCGAGCCACTCGGAGTGGTAAATCTCTCGGATAAACTCTGCTGCTAGGAGCCGAGCCACTTCCTCGCCAATAGCCTTTCTTTTCTGGATGGCGGACCGTCGCAGATGTTCCTTCACAGGTTTTGCCTTCGAATCGACTCGTAGACGATGCTCAGCCAGTCCCCTGGGTACACCCGGCATGTCAAAAGGTTTCCATGCAAAGATGTCCCAGTTCTCACGGAGGAACTGGATGAGCGCTTCTTCCTATTTGGGGTTGAGTGTTGTGGAGATATGAGTCGGAGTGGCGTTAGGGTCGGTCGGGTGGATGTGAACGGGTTTTCTCTCACCGGACGACTGGAACGCTGATTCCGTAGCAGGCTTTTTGGCTCGCAACAAATCACTCGGGTCTGCATTCCTCTGGTGTTCCTGCCACTCTTCTGCCACCATCTGAGCATCGGCGATCTTTGAGCCTTTCTGGAAGCACTCTTCTGCCTTCTTGCGGTCGCCAGTGAAAGTGATCACGCCTTTGGGGCCAGGCATCTTTAGTTTGAGGTACACGTAACATGGTCGAGCCATAAAACGTGCATAAGCTGGCCTGCCCAAAATTGCATGATAGGCAATCAGGAAATCCACAACCTCAAATGTCAGCTTCTCTTTGCAGAAATTCTTTGAATCACCAAAAACCATGTCAAGAGCAATCTGGCCGAGTGACGCGGCCTTCTTGCCAGGGATGACTCCATAGAAACTCATGTTGCTTGTGCTCAGTCTGGACATCAGAATGCCCATCCCTTATAGCGTCTCAACGTACAGTATATTCAAACTGATGCCGCCATCCATCAACACTTTGGTCAGTCGAGTGCCCTCGACGACTGGGTCGACCACCAACGCTTGCCTCCCAGGGGTGGCTATGTGCGTTGGGTGATCAGATTGGTCGAACGTAATGGCGGTGTGAGACCACTTCAGGTAATTGGGTGTTGACGTAGCAGCCATATTCACCTCTCGGTTTATAACTTTCAGTCGGTTTTTGCTTTCAACGTCAGCAAAAATCATCAAGGTGGAATTGACCTGCGGATATTCCTCGTCACCATCCTCCTTGTCCTCAACCTTGTCCGACTCTTTTTCTTTGTCCTTGGACTGCTTCCCCTGGAATTGCTGTATCAGGAGTCGACACTGTCGAGTGGTATGCTTAGGGTAAATGAAGTTACCCTCTTCATCTTTCTTGGTGTGAATGTGACATGGCAAATCCATCACGTCGTTTCCTTCTTTATCTTTTACTTTCTTGGGGTTCCAAGGCCCCTTGGGTTTCCCTTTGAACTTTCCTTAATTCAGGGCCAAGGCTTCTCCAGGAGCGGCTGGATCAGCTTTACGCTTTTGCTTCCAACTGGAATTTCCGCCTCCGGTGTCCTGGGCGACTGACTTGTGCTTGCCGCTCTAGAGCCGATCCTCTTCCTCACCATTGGCATATTTGGTGGCTATTTCCATCATTCGACTCAGAGACATGTCTCCGGTTCGACCGAATTTCAGGCTTAGCTATCTGTATTTTACGCCCTCCTTGAAGGCGCAAACTACCTGGTGATCGGATACATTCTCCACTGTGTGATGCAGTGTGATCCATCTCTGGATGTAATCCCTCAGAGTCTCATTCGACTTCTGTACACAAGATTGCAGCTCTGTCAGTCCCTTCGGTCGCTTGCACATTCCTTTGAACGTCCTGACAAACACTCGGGAGAGGTCCTCCCACGTGTAGATGTTGTTGGGTGTCAACTGATTCAGCCATGCCCTGGTTGACCCTTCCAACATGAGAGGCAGATGCTTCATGGCCACCTCATCATTTCCGCCGCCGATCTGAACAGCCACTCGGTAGTCCTCAAGCCAAGTATCAGGCTTGGACTCACCGTTGAACTTGCTGACTCCAGTCGCCAACCTGAAGTTGGGAGGAATTACCGTGGCTCTGATGGCTCTGCTGAAACACTCTGGTCCGGAGACATGCACTCGGATGCTCGCGGGTACATCTCTGTCATTACCTTCTATGTGGGCTCTATTCCAGTCGACCAGACCTTGAACGATGATGGATCTCGCATTAAAGCCTAGCTCCCTTGGGTCGACTGGAATCCTTCGCCCGCCACTGTGCTGGCGTCTGTCATCCTGCTGTCGAGGCATATATGATCCACCCCTCGGGGGAGGAGTGGGCACTCGACGTCGATCGTTGCGATCGAATCGGTGATCATTCTGCTCATAATTCCTGTACTGATCGTGCCGGTCGCCATGCCCTTCACGCCTCGGGGGCGATCTGGGGCTATGAGCCGACTGGACCATATTTGCCGCCACAGATCTGCTATGAATCCTGTTCCGCGACTGCGACACAACCGAACTCTGATCTCCTGCTGCCCGGAGCAAATCCCTGATCTGCATCAAGCCTCTGCCAGCCTCTGACTGGGAAGGCTGAATTGACTCTGCTATGCGGGTTGAAGCTGCCAAATTCTGGATCGGAGTGCGGTATACCTGAGTCAGAGGTTTAAAGAGTTGGCGTCGACTGGAGTCTGGAATCCGTTACCGCGCGCGCTCGTCAAGTGCCCGCTGAAGGTTCTCCAGTCGAGTGCGCTCAGCCAGGTTGGCCAAGCCCGCGTCCTCTAAGGCACAAGCGTCAGGGGTTTCTCCAATGATCGGAGTATGAAGCGCATCCATGTTCCTACAGCGAAGCTCTTCCCTCTGCTGTGAGTTGAGGGGCTCGGGGTGGTACTCAACATGGTCGTGTGACCGATCGCCTCCGCCGTTGCCTCCCTTGAGGCCAGGAAAGCCGGGGGGACCGTGCGGCCCGCTGACCATCAGGACCTCCACCGCCGGATCACTGTTGTCGCACTCGGATGCAGTCTCTGCGGAGCCAGTCGAACAGGCCGTAGAGAGATTTGTCGGGCTCGATTGCCACGACTTGGGCAGTGGTAGACTGGCGAGCCACTCCATGCCTCACCCACCGCTGAAGCCTCGACCGACCGGAGCGCTTACACCGGCGGGAAGCTGGGAGGGAGGATGACACGAAAACCGGCCGATACTGAGTCGACGGTTGCCGCAGAAGGACGCCACGGACGCATGCTCGAAAGGGCATAGCTCCGCCGACTGGGAGCGCATCCACGTCGAGCGGAGCCTCCTGCAGCCAGGTAGAGTCGTCGGCGATGAAAGTGAGCGCGCCGAGACGGATCTCGCGGCCCTCAACCAGAACTCCACCTGAAACCATGATGATGGGAATCGAAAAAATTGCAACTTCTCCAATAGGTCTCGAAGACACCTTCCCCACGGTGGGCGCCAACTGTCGTGGTTCTATGTCTGACAGTAGTGTAGGGGGGTACTAAGGAGAGGAAAGATCCTAGCTATGGAGTAGTTGTGCACACAAGTGTTTTACGAGTTCAGGCCCTTCTCGGAAGAAGTAACAGCCCTATGTCTCGGAGCCCGGAGGCGGTCGACTGGATTATATATGTGAGAGTTATAGGGGTGCGAACCCTTCTACCAGTGGAGGGGGGTGGCTTATATAGACGACGCCAGGACCCCAGCCAGCCCACGTAGCGGAGGGTTAAAGTACATTAAGATATAGCGTTACTGGTAATGCCTTACATAAAGTGTCATTATGACCATAAAGACTACTTAATTACAGACCATTTGGATTCAGAGTAGATCTTGAACTCCTGGTGGTCGAGTGATTCTTCATGGTCGAGTGTCTTCATGTTCGTCGAGTGTCTTCTAGTCCGTCGAGTGGAGTTCCTCTTGGTCAACTGGAAGACGCCTTCTTCTTAAAAGATGTCCTTGGGGAGGGTACCTTGGACAGGTCCATGACCCTACCCTAGGTACATGACTTCATCATCGTCCCCTTCCTAGGCCTCGCCATCGTCGACCGCCCTGGTGCTCTCGGCGCGGCGTGATCAATGTGGTCAAGGAACATCTTCCATCGGACGTGGATTGTACGTGGAGAGGCTAACTGCTGGGTCCACGGCCGCAGCAAGGAAGTGCCTCCTTATTACGCGCAAAATAATTATTCCTCCACCTGAAAACGGGGACCCACCGTACGGGCCACCATATTTCGCAAAAAAATGTTTCCCCCCTAACTGCTAGGACTCACCAGATACACCTTCGCACGCAAGGAAGTGTGTCCGGGCAAAAAAAACGATTTGCCCCCCTGACTGCTGGGACCCACCAGCTACATCTTCGCACGCAAGGAAGTGCGTCCAGGCAAATAAAAAACCATCTGCCCCCTGACTGCTGGGACCCACCAGCTACATCTTCGCACGCGAGGAAGTGCGTTTGAAAAAAAAAACGATTCGCCCCCCTTACCGCTGGGACCCACCAGCTACATCTTTGGACGCAAGGAAGTGCCTCACAGTCGGGACCCACCTGGTCGAAGCGTACGTAGCGTTGTCATTATGGTTGCGAATGTGTACGTACATATATACTGGTAGATGTAGAGGCGCACACGTGTCGTAGTACAGGCGCGCACGTAGCATGTACACATACTTACAGCGGTGAGGGTGCAAGAAAGAAAATACGGCCACGTACGTACATACGGGCAGGGTCTCGAATGCCTACTCGCGCATACTTACATGGCTGGGTCGGAACGGAGAAACAGTGTCATCATCGTGTTCATGGGGAGCCAACCGGCTGGGTCAGAACGGAATGCGTGGTCGTGTTCATCGGTAGGGCTTGGACGGAACAAGCGATGGAAACGAGGCCTGGCGTACCGCACAACGGAGGAAATAGACCTCCTACGTTTGGAACGGGGTCCTGTTGATCGGGAGGGGTGTGGCGTATTGCAAAACGGAGGAAACGGACCTCCTACGGTCGAAACCGGGGTCCTGTTGATCGGGAGGAGTGTGGCGTACCACAAAACGGAGGAAACGGACCTCCTACGGTCGAAACGGGGGTCCTGTTGATCGGGACGGGTGTGGCGTACCGCAAAACGGACAAAACAGACTTCTGTTGGAGCGCTATGGTCGAAATGGGGGTCCTGTTCATCGGGAGGGGTGTGGCGTACCATAAAACGGACGAAACGGACTTGTGTTGGAGCGCTACGGTCGAAACGGGGGTCCTGTTCATCGCGAGGGGTGTGGCGTACCGCAAAACGGGACTCCACGGGGTACTGTTCATCTCCACCGTCGACCTCCTCCAGCCTCCACGGGCTACTGTCGACCTCCTCCGGCCTTCACGGGCTCTTGTTCATGCAGCCTCCACTGCGCGCTACTCCACCGGCTACTATTCAACCACCCCCCAGCAACGCTCACTGTTCATCCAATCGATCAGCTTCAGTTAGCAGCAGTAGCAAAGGAATTGCACCATCGGGTTTAGTTAACAGCCATCGATCGATCGCTCGGGTTCAGTAACGCGTAGCCTATGGTGCAATCGCTCGGGTTCAGTTAGAGTCCAATGCCTCACTCGGGTTTAGTTAGATCCAATGCCTCACACACACGCGCGTACGTGTACGAGAGAAACGCGCATCGCTCGGCCCCCGACCTCCCACCGTAACCGGCAACTCCCCGAAATTTTCCTCCCCCTCGCTTCTACCACGGTTTTTTCCGTCATGGACGGCCCAAAGAATGTCATGCAGCTGCGTCTCCGGCCCTCCCAGGACGAAAAGCCCATTTTTTGTCATGATTGTTTGTCATAGAAGTAGGAGCCCACCACATCTATGATGATACCGGGTTTTGTCACAATTATCGTCATAGAAGTGTCATATGTATGACAGAATTTTTTTTCGTTCGGCCCAAAATGTCACGGATGTGTCTTTTTTTTGTAGTGTTTCCAACACGCGAGACATCTAGCATCAAGGTGCACATGTTATGCAAGGATCGTTCCATCTATATGAAGAACACATGGGACTGGAACTACGAGACGGACATGTACCCAGGAGTGGACGTATGGACTTGAGTAATGTAGCGCAGTAAGTGAAGTAGAAAGGCACAAATGGTATGAACATGCATGGCATATAGTGTGTGTTTGGTTGCGTTCTTGTCTCAGCATAGTTATTCCCTCTTCATGCATGCTCAACTCAACACCCCTCTTCATGCATGCTCTCTTTATGCATGCTTCTAGTATATTTGTGCTAAACTAGTGTGGACTCATGCACCCTCCATACACTCTACCAAACACCCAAAAGTGGGTCGAGAAGGGAACTCTTGGGCGGCATTTGTGTCTTACTACATACTACCACTAAATGTTGTACGTGCAATGCACGGTGATGATATGGAGTACGTGCCTAAGTTCTCTACTACTACTATATTAGTTGGAGGCACATATTAACTTTTATATTTGTTTACTTGTATGCCCCGAGACCTTCCAAATAGACGTGTCTTTCTCTCTAGGTTGCACTTTGCATCGTTCATACCACTAAGTAGTACTACGTGTGGTCTCCGACGCAGAAGTGGAAGAAGTGGAGACGCTCTACCACGCTGTTTTTTTACGCTAGGCTCTACCACGTTGTTCATGTCCCACTCCTTTCGCTGACGTGTGAGACATCCAGCACGTGCCGTGTTTGGCACCCTTCGTCGTAAGAGTTGAAACGCTAGCATTCATCAGAAATAAAAAATAATTATAAATCAGCAGTGATACTATTTTTTGTGAACCAATCAGCAGTGATACTATACCACGCAGTTTCATTGCTCCTCGATAACGGAAAGAATACTTCCGTTCGCCAACATGTGGGACGTCGACCAACCTGGTCCACTTGCCATGCACGTGGAACTCCAAGGGAGAGTGACCCAGGTCATCGCGCCGCACTAACAATGACTAATGAGCCGTCAAATCACAGGACCACTTCCCACTTTGAAGTTGCTCGGACGAAGGAACCATCATGACTTCGTTGAATTCCGCTTCTTGAAGAAAACTACTATGCCAGCAGTACTGCTAGCTACAGTAGTTACTCCAACAGAGGCCTCCTTTCGTTCATAGGATAGGAATTTTATAGGAATATGAAAATCATAGGAAGTGAGATGACATGCATCTCAATTCCTATAGAGAAAGAGATGGCATTTGATGCATAGGATATGAATTTTTCCATTTAGTCTAGGATAATGTACTGGTAATTTGCTCTAAAAACTACAGTAGTAACTAGTATTACTGGTACATGCTCGTACTTAGACATAGACACACACACACTAACTACTAGTACTACTACTTCTCACATGTTGGCCAGACGCCGTTGTTCTCCTTCCCTGCTTTGTCGGCGAGACCCCACTGTGCTTGGATCTCCGCCGACCTGTCCACAGCAGCGCGTATGTCCTTTTCTTTCTTCTGGTGGTGGGCCTCTCTTTTCTTAAGTGCTTTCTGACTTTTCCGCTCCCTCTGTGCGGATTTGGCCGCCTCTTGATCTACCGCCCATTCGGCCTTGGCATCTTCAAATTCCTCCCACATAGTTGTGAGGTCGCGAGCGGCGATGAACTCGTCACGACGGGATGCCATCGCTTCCCTTCCATTTTGTGTGCGGTCCTGGGCAGCGAGGAACTCGGCGTGGCGGGATGCCATCGCTGCCTTACTGGTTAGTGTGCGGCGCGGTGACATGAACGACGCTTGGTGAGACCTCTGGGGTTGAGTGGCCGGACAACTGTATAGTTGCATTGGTTTGTCAAGAGCTCAAGGACAGAAGACGAACCAAATTTGGATTCCCCTTCAATCCTGGTCATTTTTTACCAAGTAAAATGCATTGGCGGTCATCGAACTTGTCTTGATGATCATTGTATACGAGATATGGTGATTATACGGTCACTGACTTAGCGTATAGCTCCGTATTAGTTTGGTTGACCAGTCAAACAGTCCGCATGTGCCTCATCAGCTCTTGTTCTTTATCTATCTACGCGGACCTACCTGTCAATGGAGAAAGAAATACTGTAAAAAGCAAAATTATGTGTATGTGGGGAATCAAACCACGGACTCATCGCTGCAACGCACCCTAGTCAGCAAAATGAAAATGAAATACTTCTCCTCAGACACTCACGCTCACGCTGTCAATGCATGCTAATGCATGCACGTCACCCTCTAAATCAAAGTCCTGCTCATGGCGCAACGCAAACGGCGAGCCCATCACATGCGCGCCTCGGCGGTGCCTCACATTACTGTTTAGACGTTTGATGGAGATTACGCGAACGCCGAGCATGTATTCACCTGGATCAACACCAACGGTCATACTCGGACCGCCTTGCTCATGTATATCGTCCATCACAACGACAATCTATAAAACAGCCTAGCTAGAGAGGGTACTATGGTAGTATGGTACGGAGTATGTACTATCGTGAGTGATCGATCTTAGTGCCACTGCACACCGAAACCCCTTCCATCTCTAGCGCGCGCTTCCCGCCTGAAACGGTCACTGTCTCTCCAGAATGTCAATGCCCCATTCACCGGACTTAACTACAGGTGCAATTGGTGTGTCACTGACATGCGGGCCAGATGCCCGTTGGGCCCACATGTTAGTAACCCAACGCATCTATAGTTAACTCACTAAAGTAGCATCCGCATTCACGCCCGACGAACCTACTCCGGTGAAAGTTGTCCATCCGTCTGTCGCGGCTCATTGCCATTCACCCGCTATATTAACTAGAACCCCAGCTCCCAGCCATAGCCAAAGACCCACACTTATTCTCCTCCGGTCCCTTCCTTCTGTCGGCACGACTCCAACCATGGCCTCCTGGAGCTCCGAAGCTCTCTTGGACGTACTATCGCAGGAGCAGACAAGGGACATCAGCGGCTCCGCTCCGGGTGCGCTCCAAAGCTCTCTTCGACATACTGTCGCAGGAGCAAACGAAGGAGATCAACAGCACCCCCCCTTATCCTCCCTCCACCGCCACGACCACGAAGGCCTGCGCGCGTGCGTGGGCATAGCCGGCAGTGAGGAAGAGTAGTACACGGCAGGTCGCCGCCGCTCTGTTCCCGGGAAGGCCACCGCTACTCCACTCAGTCGACGCCAAGCTTGGTGGGGTAAACATCGGCGACCGATTAGCCGCTTGAGGGCGATGTGGAGGCGGAAATCTTCAGAACCTTTTGCTCTGGAGGAGGAGTTTATCAAGGCGGATGAGGAGGAGGCAAAGGAAATGGTCAGCTTTTTCGGGTTCATCGCCGGACATGGTGGTCGGGCACCGGCGATCGTTTAGATTAGGTTTAAAGTAGGTTTTAGTACGGTTTGTGCGAAATATGTAATGAATTTCATACAGTTTGTAGGAAAAGTTTTCGAAATGTAATGAATTTCATCTGGTTAATTTGAAATTTGCTTTGTTTGCACAAATTTCGTCCGGTTAGTTCATATAGATGTCGGTGTAAATTTGTGGGCCAGCGATGAAGATGCCCTAACTATCATGTTATAATCGCTAACAGTCCTCCATTTTTATCTTGCTTACATAAAAATGGAGCAAGTGGGCGGCACTGTAGCACGTCATATCACTCGAACTAGCCCGCCTAACGAGCGTGAAAGCACCGCCCTCGTCATTTTATTGATCGATCGCGCGAAAATGTTACGCTTCGCAAGTTCTAAAGGAAAAGGCGGCACACTTATGACTCGTACGCGCCGCACCCCCGACAATCCGACTCGCACGCCGCTCACCACAGGGGACACACGTTGTCTTGCAATTTCACTGAAATGTGGGACTAATTGAATAAACCGGCGATAGCCGAAATCTAATCACTTGGCGGGTGTCAGCTGAGAAGAGAGAAACGGGGGAGGGAGAAGAGATCGCCCGCCTGCCACGCACGGACTCCAATAAATATATGGTGATAATGTGAGGTGGGCCAGACTAGAGTCTGGAACGCTTCCGGAGCCCGCTTATGTGGAGGAGAGAGAAGCATTGACAAAGTCAAGGAGTAACAGTGGAGACAATAGCTTTCATAAAAAAACAATGAATACTCATTACTCATCCTCTATAAAGGAAAGAATACTTTAATTCGCCGACATGTCGGACGTCGACCATCCTGGTCCACCTGCCATGCACAAAATTATCCTGGTCTACCCCAGTTGTATCACAGGCCCAACCTTTCCCACTGTAAGTTGTTCGGACGAAGGAACCATCATGACTTTGTTGAATTCCGCTTCTTCAAGAAAACTTACTGTACCCGCAATACTGCTACCACACGCGAAGACTGGACGGCACTGTACCACGTCATATCACTAAAACCCACTAGGCCAAACTAGCCCGCCTAGGTCATCTATTTTGGAACGGAGGGAGTATGTCTCTGCACTGCTATGATTTTGTGTTGCACGTTCTCTGTAGTTTTGCTACGATTTTCCTACCCTATGAACCAAATGAGGCCTGAATGTAACCGTGTCGACTATTGTCTGATCGATCGCTAAGCCTACAATTTTAGGAGCTAGGGCTATTGGTCGCTAGACGAGGGATACGTATAAGCGTACCACGAGGTCATCAGCCCCAACGTTTCTCTTCGGTGAGTGTTTTGCAAGTACTATAGCTCGCACAGTAGCTAGCCTAGTAACACCAAGAATCATGAAACAAGGCCTGCTGATATGATAAACAGTTAAAACTTACATCTAAGCATGCCATATATCACTTCAGAAGCTGGTGCGGATACATCTCTTTCCATAACTCGGAGAGGGTTCGCATGACTCATCGCATGATTCACTATCAAACAAAAGTAGCAACATCCGCCCACACAAGACAGTGCACTAGTCCTAAGATGGTTTGATAACACACATCGTTCTGGTAACTAAAAACAAGGCAATGCAAACTACCCTGAAGGATTAGCGCCACCAACTATTTCTTGTCATCGATCTCTTGGGCAATGACGACAGCACGGACAGTGGCATGGGAATCGATTTCTGGGGTGATGTCCACAGGACTGACCGCGACATTGGAATCGATCTCTGGGGCGATGTCCACAAGATAGACAGCGACATCAGAATCAATCTCTGGGGCGATGCTAACAGGACGGGCCACGACATCAGAATCATCAAGGACGTAAACCGGCACCTGCACAACCCTAACATATTAGCAAGCACATTGCAAATAATCAAAAACCACAACTATGGTAATAAGCCATTATTTTTACTTTGTACAGCTCACCAGGGGATCTCATCCCTCCGGGGGCCATCTCCTCGTCCTCGATGGGTGCCATCACCTTGCTAGGGGAATACTGCTTCTCAACAGCGACTATCTCCCCAAACTCGGTCTTGAGCCTCACATAGGTGGCAATCAGAGTTCCTGGGGTAGGCATGGTGTGGCCCTTGCTGTTCTTCCAACTTTATTTGAGGAGTTCGTCCACCAACGTCGTCAACTCTTTGGCCAGTGCTTGTTTCTTGGAGTTCTTCGTCTCCATGGGTTCGCCCTCCAACATGGTCAACTCGTTGGTCGGTGCTCGCTTCCTGGAGATCGCTGTCTCCAGTGGGTTGTCCGCCAGCAACTCTTTGCCTAGTGCTCCAGGATCCATCAATGAACTGACAAATAAAAAGCAATCAAAAGGAAACCACAATCGCAATGAAAACGGGAAAAAAATAGGATGTGAGAATCGGTCGGGGCTTAGCAAAAAGAAGATTCTTGGAATGAAAATATAGCAGCATAACTGATTCGCCCACCTTTCTTTCGTCGGTACAAAAGAAAATGGCAGAAGTGGGTAGCCTGGAGTGAGGTTTTCTTCAAGAAAGGGAAGAAAGGGCTTGAACGAGCGTTCTAGTGAAATGATGGTTGCTTCGTCTAGTCCAACTTGGACGCCACCTTACCACTGTTGGTAAATGTGTGGGTTTTGTGATATGACGGGTCATGACAGCCACACCGGGGTGACAGGTGAGTCTCAACTGTAGCACCTCACTGTGATTTGGTGGATGGCACGCGGGCCCGGATGCTTTGAAATGTCCTGCATGTAGATAGAGCGGCTAGTCATATAGGAGTGCTCAATATTGTGCACCGCGACCAATGCGGAGAGGAAAACGAGAGAACTACGTAATTAATGCACAAGTTTAATTAGGGTAGTTTTGTAAAGTAGTATGAGATACATTCCTCCAATCGCAAAATGCCTTGGTTCAGGAGATTTGATATTTGAGCCCTATAAACTGGAAGGGAGGGAGTACTGCACTGCTGCACATGGTGTAGTCTAGGTACTTGTTGAAATCTCTAGAAAGGCAAATACTTCTTTCTGGTTTACAGGGCTATACTACTCCCTCCGTCTAGGTGTGTAAGTCATCTTACGAAAACCAAATAGTCCTAAAACACTTAGGCGCAGTGCATTATCTTCTACCTTGTTTCTTGTTTCTTGACATATCAACCAACAAGAGATGAGAGGTGTGCATGCTTTTAATGACTTGCAATGGCTAGTTCGTTGCAGGCAATTCTATTAATTAGCAAATAAACATTGGTGACCCCAGGAGGAAACGGTGCTAAGCGCATGGACCTATGTAGAATGAGTATCAACCAATGGATGATGGAGTTTAATTGTTAAACAATAGCAATTTTGTCTCATGCAAGAGCCTGGCTACTATATGCGTGCTCCAAGGCACCACACCACGAGAGCGTTTGTAACTGCCACGTTCGGGTTGCACTTGGATCTTCGCCTCTCCGAGAAGACGAACAATGATGTTACTCCTACTTCTACAGTATCGAATCCACTGCTGCATGTCTGTCCACCTCGTGCGGGAAGGTTAGCGTGTAGCGAAAGCTTCTACTTACTACTCCTGCCTTTGCGTCTATGACTGGTGGGCCCAACAGGTGGTTGGCCCTCCTGTCATGCAGCCAAAGGCAGGTGCAGTTAAGGCACTAGAGCTAAGTCCGCGAGGGAGAAGGTGTTGTAGTAATCAAATTTCTCGGTCTTGTACAAGTTGACGCGACACATCAAAGCATTGCACTCGATATAAGGTTGGTCATAGTGGGGAGTAACTTAGACTAGTAACATGCATATGTTACTAGTCTATGTTACTTATCTCTATAGTGCATAGTATCATAGATTAGTATCATAGGTGGTCTCATTTATTGACATGCATGACACATAGTAGCATCACATTTATTTTGTTACGGTATCTACTTACTATAACCATCTCTCTCTTCTTTAATTGCCTGCCACATAAGCATGTTTACGAGTCCCAAGTGCATGATACTACTTATGTTACCCCCACTATGGCCAGCCTAAGTCCTTTTACACATTTCAAATGGACTACTTCGTATGTAGACATATTCTGCTTCGTATGTAGTCACTTGTTGCAATCTCTAAAAAGACTTATATTTGGAAACGGAGGGAGTACAACGCATGCTTGCATGACATGACTTTCCTTTTGATACTTGCATGTGTTGATTTGATGCACCTTGCCAAATTTTTACTATAAATTTAACTAACTAAATTTTCAAGCATGTCACCAAAAAATTACGGCGCTGTTTGGATTGTGACTATGTTTGTCTTATGTTGCCACATTATTTTTCCCACACTTGCCACACTTCCCTACCCTGAGTTGCTCAAATTGTTAGACACACTTTGGCTTGCCTAAGGGAATCTTGCCACAATTTTTGTGTCTATGACACATTATTTTTGTGTCTACGACATGTGGAGTAGAAAATATAAATAATAATGCATGTTGGGGCAACCCACATTTCTGCTAATCTTAGCCGGGGGCTTGTTCACAATTTTTACAAGGGTGTGGTTGTTCATTTAATGGAGGGACTTGTAGTACCATACTTGAACGATACAAAGTGCGACCTGGCACACCGTAACACCACTTGGAACAAGAGCGTAGCTATCTCAAAAAACAATCAACAACTAAAAAAAACTGCGACCTAGCATGTAGTAGTACACAATTTTAAACGATTGTTTTGATGGAGTGAAAAAGGAAAACTACCCCACTACTTATATCTAGGTCGGAGCCTCCGCGCTTGCTTGCTGGGGTTGCTCTATTCACACACTCTCATCCTCTCCAGATCTAAACAAGATAGGGGTAGTAACACTGTCTTTCTCCCTTCAAAAAACACTGGCTTTCTATCCTCACCGCTAGTTACAGATCTGGACGCATCCCCCTCTGTCGGTGAAGGGGAGGAAGGGCAGCGTTTAGGCCGTCGTCGACAGTGAGGGAGGAGACCCACTACCGGCCGCACCGTTATCTCTGGCCGAGCGTCGGCGCGGGAAGTCCTCCGATCCCTTCGTTGTTCCCTATGGGCGGATCCGGCCTCCTACCGCCCACCTATCCACATCCCGACGACCTTCAGGTATATCTTCGTTCGAAACCGCCTTAGCTCTACCTCCCCAGCTCTCTACGTCGCTGCATGTGCATCATTTTCTACCTCTCAGCCCCTCTCAATCGGATGGTCCAACGCCATCTAGTATTTTTTTTCATCTATTATTAGAGGTAAATCTACTTCATGGAGTCGAATCTTGTACTCCCTCCGTCCGAAAATACTTGTCATAGAAATGGATGTATCTAGATGTATTTTAGTTCTAGACACATCCATTTTGATGACAATTAATTCCGGACGGAGGGAGTACTTGGTTCAAACAAGAAATAAAGTGGGGGTGGGGGAATTTAGTATGTACATCGGACTTGGTACAAACAGGAAGGAAAGGGGGTGAAAGTAGTACAGACTAGTCATCCAACCGGTATCTTGGTCGAAAAGGGAAATATAGGCGTAACGATGTACACAGTGGTATGACCAGGACTAGATATGCTATCCACACATAGGAGTAGGTGGCTAGAGTGAATTAAAATGGGACCAACCCAGATATGTTTCTTGGATGTTTGTTTCTCGGGGAAACAAACTATGAATCACCACTTTATGCCCATGTTTACGTACATGGTGTTGGACTACTGGTGCACCCACTGTCCCATGCCCTTATACCAAATATTTAGCTGTTCTTAATCTAATGTCCCTGGTAAAAATGAAGCCATGCCACTGTATAAGCCACGACAAGTTTAGCCAAATGTTTTTGCCTGTAATTGTTTGAGACTCTAACTGTTTCCTCTGTACCTTTTTGTGTAAACAGGGATATCCAATTCACCTGGTTGCTATTGTGACCTTTTCATGCACTGCCCAAAACTATGCTTAAAAGAAGTGACTTTTGTGCTGTTTAACTGGAATGTCAGAATGGAACAGTTGTTTCATTCCGGTGGAACTGCACAAAGGGAGATCGGTGTCCCAATCCTCATCATCCATATTGGCGCCATAACCTTCCTTTAGGTAAGAATGATATTTAATGCATGTGTTCATCTCTATTTTCCGACTGCCATGACAAAATAATGCTATTTTTTTACTAGTACACATGTACTCCCTCAATGACAAAACCAATTCTGAACTAGAAGGCCAATCATGTACTTGGTTTCACCAACTAGTGAGGAGAAAGAGAAACATAGCATGAAGAGGAAGAAGAAGAAGAAGAAGAAGGAGGAGGAGGAGGAAATGAAGAAGATCACACGATGGTATCGTCCTATGTTATCCTGACATTGTATTGCTGTGTTGCTACTAGTCTTAATTTACTTGGAAGACTAGAAAGATGCTCGTTCGTTGCACGTAACATTGAGATGCACTTAACAACAAGATCACCAAATCTGTTTTTTGTAAGAGTATAAGAGTAATATATAATAGACTAGAGATAGATAGAGAAATGCAGCATAGTAGTACTTTGCTTAACGACACATCATACTAATTTACCGGATACAAGATGCATGTGTGACCCAGCTCTACACGATCAATAGTGCCAAGTTGATCTTGCTGAAGCCGAGGCCTCCGTCGAGGCCATTCAAGGGCTCCGGCAATGTCTCCCTTACATGTGAGACGTTCCCCCAGGGAGCCCTTCCACTTCTGTCGTCTCTCCTGCAAGGTCACTTAATTAATCAGGAGTACTTAGGTAGCACTAATTTATTGCTGCCTAATTTTCCCTTCTGAGTTAAGCAAATCTTTAGTAGCACCCTATGCTGAATCATGTATGTTTATATATGTATCTGGAGGTGAATCATGTGGTGGAGCAGGGAGGGAGTCTTGGTAGTGTCATGACATAATAATGTTATTGTCTTTCTATCCATTCTCACTAAGCTAATGAAGGTTTCACCTTTTTCCTACTTTTGCAAACAGGGATCATGTTGTGCCAATCGTACATTTTAGTGGAAATGCACTAGAGAATACAATGAACTGTATCCCAGCCAGTGCTTTAACTCTGCTAGAAGTTCCTGATAATCTTTCGATATAATCTCACCACTAGTAAACAAGAGTTATTTCAACCATACATTTGAAGTGCACAAAAATATATACTATTGAGTGATTCTAGTGAGTGCTTTATCATCTCTTCTGGAATTACTTGAATCAGCATATTTTGCTCAGGTTGGTACCAGCCTAAGGCCTTCAGCCATATTAGTTTGTTGTACCTATATATGTATTGTGCTACTGTGTTGCTACTGTCATGAGAAACTTCTTTATCTTTGCATGTTAAAGTTTTGCAACCTATGATACATGGCAATGTTTTGAGTGTTGAGCTAATTGGCACTGATTAAGTAAACTAATACCTCTCTTTAAGCAAGACTACTATGTTGCTAACTTTACCCATTAAGATAATGAAGGTTCTTCTGTTTGTTAGTGTATGTTTCATCAACTAGTCCCACTATTACAGTAATCTCACTCTCTCAATATATGTGCCAACAAGGATGCTCGATTTTGGTTCAACTGCACAAAAACTTTGGGTGCTTCATTGCCTCGACCGCTTCCTTCCCTTCATGTCAGTCGCTTTGTCTCGGCTTGCTTGCTTCCTTCGTTTCCTGTCAATCGCTTATCTCGAATTCTAGTGAAAGGAAATAGTAATTGATATGCTACCTCACACAGGTTGGTACTGGGCTTCATCCTGATTATTGTGCTTGTCATGTATTGGTAATTTGGTATTGTGCTACTGTTTGACGATTTTATAAAGGAGTAACTTGGAGCCTAAACTCGCAGGAAAATCATTGCATTGGGTGATTTCAGTAGAACTGCACAAAATGATCAGATGGACAAATACTTATGCTGCTGCCATGTACTCCATAGTTCACTCAGACAAGCATCGATGTTGACAAGAAGTGCCTATATTCATTCGAGTATCAACCGGCGTCAACCAGTTGTCAAACTCCCAAGTATTAGGAGAGTGACCGCCAAAAATATTGCTTGGCTCATAGCCCAGAAGAACACAGTCCAGTCTTTGGTCCCAACTTGTGCCTTTTGGTTAGCGGCAGATATGGTAGCGAACTGTATGGCATGGAGTCTAAAGATTCCAGACAAGTTGGTTAACGCGTATATTCATCTGGCACTTAATCATTCTGCACGCCAGGGATGCTCCATTTTAGTTGAACTGCACAAAAAATTTGGATGGTACATTTTCTCAACTGCCTCCTTTCTCGTCTGCAATGTAGAATTTTGGCGAGCTACAGGACCAAGATGAGCCAGTAAACTAGTTGGATAAAGTAGTGGCCAAGTTGCTCAAACCTTGCTCGGCACGAGGCTACAATTTGAGGATAAACCTACAAGCAAAGTTCAGATTGTCTGTGTTGCCTCTTATGTACTCAAAAGTTTACTCGTACAACAACTAATTTTAGCAAGAAGTACCTCCGACTGAACACCATTTACCAGTCTGTACCCTAGGTAATTAAAGTTCGTCCATGGATCATATTGGTTGTGATCTCAGTCATTTGGATGCATAAACATACTGGACATGCGTATATCTGAATCTTTTTGTGAATTATGCATGAATATTGTCGTGTGATCTAACAATCATTTGGATGCATAGATATGCTAAGCTTGTGTATATATGAATCTTTTGAGTTGTTGATAGTTAATGTTGGCTATGAATATGAATGTGTCCTGTGAACCTGAGTTTGATACGAATGTTTACCTTTTCTGTTGTATTTGTGTGTGAACTTGTTAGTATGCCAACTATGGGGTATGTGACGTGTGGGTGTCAACATCACACCTTCTTCCTGAGAAGAATTGCACCTGCTTTGTTAGGATAGCAATGGCGCATTAGCTCTTTTTAATCTTTTTATTACTCTGTCTTCCCCTCTCCCCTTCTCAACCCCTGCCGTAATGTTTTCGGCCTCAAAACAAACATAGTACTGCGTTGTTTTTGGGGCTTGTTGAAAAATCGAGTGCTGGTTTCTGTAGGTTGGCCTGCCCAGCAAATGGGCTGCTGGTCCACCACGACAGACTGGGAGGCTAAAGATACAAGTTGTATGCTGCAGAGGCAAGTAAAAAAACGCTATCAAGAGCCATCCACTAAAGAAAAAAATCGCTCCTGATGTGCTTCTTCAGTCGTGCCGCCGGCCCCCTCTTTAATACAGTTCGCTCGGGGATCTGGTATCATTTTTTTCCAGAGGGAGAACAAATATCAGGTAGGCCAAGGTTTTGTATTTTAACATGTGTAGCCCACGACATACGGAGAAAGTGGTTTCAACTTATTTTTTGAGGTCCATACCGGTCTATGGGCTTTTTCTTAAAGATCGGCAGCCCAATGTATTTTTTAATAAAATGCAGGTCTCTGTTATATTTATCTATTTATAAGAATAATGATGTTGTGTCCAATTTATGTTTTCCCTTCTAACCACATTATATATATTTATATTATTACTATTATCGTATATTTTATTGAGACTTTTATATATATTATAGAAACATCCCACGTGTTATTAACTCATAAAAGTAAATGTTTAACGGAAGTTGGCAAGGAAAATCCTGGTTGTTTTTGACTCACAGGCAAGGAAAATCCTGGTGATTGCGTACAAAAGCTTGCGAAGATTTTAAGGACCAATTTAATAATAACGCGCTCATTTTTATTTTGAGCAATAAGTCGTTAATTTATTAATTATATAAAAAATATGCCTCTCCGGTTTATTCTTTGATATTAATTTCTCCTTCTAACATAAAATTATATATATAACGAGCCCATCATTTTTTTTGAGAATCACAGCGCACTTTATTGCCTAAGTTCAATGCTTACAGGGATACATAAATGAGCAGGTGGTGCATCAAGCCACACATGCCTACCTATATCAAGAGACGTAGCCATACGTGCTAGTCTATGAGGCTCCTCATTACATTCGCGCTATTCATGACTAAAAAGACAAGCCCTAAGTAAATTGTTTCACTCTTTGATCTCATGAAACACCATACAATGTCCACCAAGTTTCTTTGGTGCTTCGATTTCCCGGATGACTCTTAGACAGTCAGTACCAATATGTACTCTTTCCAGGTCCACGTCCTCACTCAATGCTAGTGCTTCTCGACATGGGTGGGATTCGTGTATAAATGGACTGGGATTACTTGGAAAACATAACGAGCCTAGCTAATTCGTGTATTTCAAGGAAGTGCAAATGGGCTGGGATTTCTTAGAAAATATAAATGGGCCTGATAGACGCGAAATTATTTGTTCTCCCAGCCCAGTAAATGGACTGTACATTCTAGAAAACATGGGTTGAATATATTACACATTTTTTCATGCTGACATGTGGGCCAATAGGTCGAAGCCTACGCAGGGCGTTGTCAACTTGGTCAACAAATGATTGTGACATCTACTACCATTGGATTTATATCCAACAGCTAGCATGCACCTCCAATCTCTCGTCTTCTTCCTCCAGCATCGTCGGGACCGCCTGGTCCGGCCTTCGGTGGCTAGCGGCTCTGCTTAGCATGCATCACCGCGAAGCGCTACCCCACCAACGGCCAGGCTATTGTTGTGAAGATGACTGTACGTGAGAGGCTGACAGTGGGGACGCACCACGCCCATGGACGCATGCATGCAACGGAACTCGGCGTGGTCAATGTGGTCAAGGAACGACTTCCATCGGAAGTATACTGTACGTGGAGAGGCTGATAGCTGGGCCCACTAAGTTGACGGGGACAGAGGGCTTTGTCAACTTAGTCAATATGAACGATTCTAGCTGGAGTGACCGTACGATGTCCATCCAACGGCCATCGTGATTCGTCAACCTCTGGTCTTCTTGTTCCAGCTACCCACAGCAGCGCCGGTCGTGCCGCCTGCTCCTACCTCCCATGGTCGGCTGTGATGCCGCGGAGGCCTCACCGCCCCCTACTACTCCCGCTGTTGGCCAGGCCATCCCTCCACTCACCCACACCCCCTATTATTCTATGGTGACGGCAGCCTCACACCGCATCCGAACGAGTGAACCCTCATACTCCTCTACGCGTGGGAATCCACTGCCGCGTCTTCCCCTGCTCCGCATCGTCCCCTTCCTAGGCCTCACCGTTGTCCACCGTTGTGGTTCTCTCGGCGCGGCGTGGTCAATGTGGTCAACGACCGACTTCCATCGGAAGAGTACTGTACATGGAGAGGCTGACAGCTGGGTCCACGGCCATAGCCCAGTTTTTTTTGTGATTTGACAAGTAAGTCGCTTTGTCAGGCCTGTTGGGCTACAAATCTTTCAAGACAAGGAGAGCTTCATTCGGCTGGCCAAGAAAATGGCCTATCAGTAATGAGAAATGGGTTGTACATTTTTAAAACACATCAAACCGACAATTAGTTTCAAATTTCTTTTTTTCATTTCAAGATTTTAAACTGCATTGATTTTTATGCGTGGACAGTTTGTTGGACTTTATATTGATATACATTTATTTTTAAAATCAGTTTGAATGTGACTCAAAATTTCGGGATTAAAAACAGTTCGGACCGCACCGAAATATGCAAAATTACGTATAATTTTTTAACCGTGGCCACAATATGGGCTGTAATGCTAACAAAAAGAATATGGGCTCCAAAAAACCCCTTAAGAATTATCAAATGGGCTGTAAATTATTAGAAATAATGGCAGATGGGTTGTATGCTATTTTCCACAGATTTGAGGCTTTCCTAAAAAAAGGTTAATGCACAAGCAGTGACTGTTGGATTTTCTTCCAACGGTCGTCGTGCTTCTTCAATCTCTGCTCTTCCTGCTCCAGCCGCTCAAACAAGCGTCGGCGGGACTGCCTGCTCCCTCCTCCCCGCGGCCGGCTATGCTGCCGCGCAGGCCTCACCGCCCATCGTACTCCCATCGCTGGCCTAGCCATCCCTCTACTCACCCACACCCGTTGTTATTCTCTGACGAAGGCAGACGAACAAGTAAACCCTCGTACAGTCGTACTCCCCTCCGCGTGGGAAACAACTGCTGAGTATTCCCTGCCTCTGTCTCATTCCTTTCCTAGGCCTCGCCGTCGTCCACCGCCCTGGTGCTCTCGGCACGGCCTGGTCAACGTGGTCAACAATTGACATGCATCTGAAGTGGACTGTACGTGGAGAGGACAACAGCTGGGTCCACGGCCGCAAGTAAGGAAATGCCTCCTTATTACACGCAAAATCATGATTCCTCCACCTAACATCAGGGACCCACCGAAAGGACCTCTGTATTTCGTGAAAAAAATTTACTGCCGCTGACTTGTGGGCCTACTAAGTTGACGGGGATGGAGGGCTTTGTTAACTTAGTCCATATGCACGATTCTAGCTCCAGTGACCGTATGATGTCCATCCAACGGTCGTAGTCCTTCTTCAACCTCTGGTCTTCTTGCTCCAGCCGCCCAAACCAGCGCCGGTCGTGCCTCGTGCTCCTGCCTCCCGTGGCCGGCTGCGATGCGGCGGAGGCCCCACCGCCCCCTACTACTCCCACCACTGGCTAGGCCATCCCTCTACTCACCCACACCCCCTGTTAACTGTTATTCTGCGGCGACGGCAGCCTCACACCGCAGCAAACAAGTGAACCCTTGTACTCCTATACGCGTGGGAATCCACTGCCGCATCTTCCCCGGCTCCGCATCATCCCCTTCCTAGGCCTCGCCGTCGTCCACCGCCCTGGTGCTCTCGGCGCGGCGTGGTGAACGTGGTCAAGGAACGGCTTCCATCTGACGTGGACTATACGTGGAGAGGCTGACAGCTGGGTCCATGGCGGCCGCAAGGAAGTGCCTCCTTATTACGCGCAAAATAATTATTCCTCCACCTGACAACAGGGACCCACCGGACGGGCCACCGTATTTCGCAAAAAAAAACGTTTCCCCCTGACTGCTGGGACCCACCAGCTACACCTCCGCATGCAAGGAAGTGCGTCTAAAAAAACGATTCGCCCCCCTGACTGTTGGGACCCGCTAGCTACATCTTTGCACGCAAGGAAGCGCCTGACAATCGGGACCCACCTGGTCGAAGCGTACGTAGCATTGTCATTCTTGTCGCGAACATGTACTTACATACTAGTGGATGTAGAGCCACGCACGTGTCGTAGTAGAGGCGCGCACGTGTCGTAGTAGAGGTGCGCACGTAGCATGTACACATTCGTACAACGGCTAGGGTGCAAGAAAGAAAATACGGCCACGTATGTGTACCTACGGGCGGGGTCTCGAACGCCTACTCGTGCATATATACGTACGGCCAAGCCTCGTGTACATTGGCTGGTTCGGAACGAAATGCGTCATCGTGTTCATCGGGAGGGCTTGGATGGAACAGGTGATGGAAACAAGGCCTGGCGTACCGTAGAATAGAGGAAACGGACCTCCTACGTTCGAAACGGGGTCCTGTTGATCGGGAGGGGTGTGGCGTACCGCAAAATGGAGGAAATGGACCTTCTACGGTCGAAACGGGGGTCCTGTTGATCGGGAGGGGTGTGCCGTACCGCAAAACAGAGGAAACGGACCTCCTACGGTCGAAACGGGGGTCTTGTTGATCGGGAGGGGTGTGGCATACCGCAAAACGGATGAAACGGACTTGTGCGGAGTGCTCCGGTCGAAACGGGGGTCCTGTTCATCGGGAGGGGTGTGGCGTACCGCAAAACGAGACTCCACGAGATACTGTTCATCTCCACCGTCGACCACCTCCAGCCTCCACGGGCTACTGTTCATCCACCGTCGACCTCCTCCAGCCTCCACCTGCGACTGTTCATCCACGGGCTCTTGTTCATCCAGCCTCCACCGCGCGCTACTCCACCGGCTACTGTTCAACCACCCCTCTCCACGGGCTCCTGTTCAACCACCCCTCCACAGGCTACGGTTCATCCACCCCTCCACCGTCTACTGTTCATCCAGCCCTCCACGGGATCGTCCTGTTCATCCAGGCCTCCACGGGGTCCTGTTCATTTAGCCCCAATTGGCGCGATCGATCGGGGTCCTTTTCATCCAGAGGCAACGCCACGGGTCCTGTTCATCAACTCCCACCGCTCACTGTTGATCCAAACCACCCCGCAACGCTCACTTTTCATCCAGAGAGGCAGCATCAATCGGGTTTATTTAGCAGCAGTAGCGAAGGAATCGATCGCTCGGGTTTAGTAACGCGTAGCCTGCAGTGCAATCGGTCGGGTTCAGTTAGAGCCCAACGCCTCGCTCGGGTTCTGTTAGAGCCAATGCGTCGCACACACGCGTGTATGTGTAAGAGAGAAACGCGCATCGCTTGGCCCCCGACCACCCACCGTAACCGGGAACTCCCCGAAATTTTCCTCGCCCTTGCTTCTACCACGGTTTTTTCCGTCATGGACGGCCCAAAGAATGTCATGCAGTTGCGTCCCCGGCCCGCCCAGGATGAAAAGCCCATTTTCTATCATGATTTTTTGTTATAGAAGTAGGAGCCCACCACATCTATGATGATACCGGGTTTTGTCACAATTATCGTCATAGAAGTGTCATATGTATGACAGAAAAAAAATTCATTCAGCCCAAAATGTCACGGATGTGTCTTTCTTTTGTAGTGTTAATACGGTGCTTAAAAAGGCTTGGGACAAGGCCATGCTTGTTGGTCTTCCATGCATCCTCAAGGAGAAGGTTATTCTATGGGACAATCCTTCAAACAGTCCACCGCTCCCTGGCCATGGTTGCACATTGACTCCACTAGAGTTGACGACGTTGAGAGGTAGTCAGATTTTGTCCGATGAGGATGTCAGTCATGGAGTTCGATCATGTAGTGCATATTCTAAATATAGTACTTAGTTATCCCATCCCGTAATTTCTCCGCTTCCCACCATCTTATATATATATATAGGTACGGGTTGGTGCCAACAAAGATGGGCTTGCATACCTCTGGTCGGGTACCACCATCATTTTGCACAACATCCACAACAGTGCGGCCGTTCCCGTAGACCCCCTCTCCACCATTAGGATCGGCCTTCCGGACTGGCTGGGCTTGAATATGTATGATGATTCCTACATGATATTGAAGAAGATAGCAATTGCGGACCCGTCGACAAAGCGACACGGCTACGATGATTACTATCTCATCATGGTGTTCGACATAAGGATTGCCATCAATACAAGAGACAGTAACGGCAGAGCCTGGCACATGTTGGCTACGGTAGATTTGTACCCCTACACGTTCGAAGATATAGTGCGCCATGTAGGCCGCATCTTCGCGGTGACAAGCCAGAGGACTTGTTTCATCCGGTTGCCATCCTACAGTACGGGATGTTATAAATGGAATGCGCAAATGATCATTTGCATCCCTTACGGTACTCCATTATTTTGCAGGGACCAGTCATCCCCCGACCAAAATAAGATCGCCGATCCTGGATGTGCATTTGCATCCGTGATTTGGTCTAACCTGGAACCTTGTAGCTGACTTTGACATATTGGGATCACCTATCTTAGCAGTCGTTACCCATGGTACCACTGATGTGCAACATAGTCACACAATCTACCATGATCAGACCGTCACCATCTACCAAGGTATTCCATTTTCTCATTGTTGTGTGTTAGAGTAGTAGAGTAGTACTTGTTAGTTATTTTCTTTTCTTTACTGGGACATGTTTACTGTACTAGTAGTACAATTTAATATTATATTTTTTTAAACCTTCTCGCCTTCTCTTTCATTGTTGTACTTCTTACTAGTACTCCCTCCTTCCGGGTTTATTAGGCCTCACAACATCACAAGCATGTCCCTTTTTATAAGGCCTCGCTTTGGAAAGGTGCATGCATGCAACCACTTCATTGGTTGTATTGAAAGTCAGTGTTATTGATGCCATGGCCAGGGAATTAATACACGCATGCGTGCTTTTTCATTGGCTGCATGTATGTGAGAGAGTGCATTGGGAGTGAAATGAAAGAATTAATGTGAGCAAATTACTATGTGTCTTGGTCCAAGAGAAGTTGTTTTTAGGCCTAATAAACCCGGACAGAGGGAATACTAGTAGGAGTACTTTTTACATTGGATGACACATATAGCTAGCTAGGACCTTAAAGACTTGAACCCACTAGCTCCCACCATTTTTGTTTTTCCATTTCTTACTATGATGTCTGATGCGTCTCTAACGTATCTATAATTTATGAAGCATTCATGCTATATGATTATCTGTTTCGAATGATTATGGGCTTTATTATACACTTTTATATTACTTTTGTGACTAACCTATTAACCGGAGGCCCAGCCCATATTGCTGTTTTATTGCCTGTTTCAGTATTTTGAAGAAAAGGAATATCAAACGGAGTCCAAACGGAATGAAACATTCCGCATCGTGATTTTTTGGAAGAATATCATCCTGGAGGCTTGGAGATCAAGTCAGAAGTTCCTTGAGGATCCTAGGAGATAGGGGGTGCCCCCCCAAACAGGGCGCGGCCCCCAGTCTCGAGGACCCCTCGAGCACCCCCCGACCGATTTCTTTCGCCTATATAAGCCTACGTACCCTAAAACCACTGCAAATCAAGATAGATCGGGAGTTCCGCCGCCGCAAGCCTCTGTAGCCACCAAAAACCTCTCGGGAGCCCGTTCCGGCACCCTGCCGGAGGGGAAACCCATCACCGGTGGCCATATTCATCATCCCGGCGCTCTCCATGATGAGGAGGGAGTAGTTCACCCTCGAGGCAGAGGGTATGTACCAGTAGCCATGTGTTTGATCTCTCTCTCTCGTGTTCTCTCTCGTGTTCCCTCTATGGAACGATCTTGATGTATCCCGAGCTTTTCTATTGTAGTTGGATCTTATGATGTTTCTCCCCCTCTACTCTCTTGTGATGAATTGAGTTTTCCCCTTTGAAGTTATCTTATCGGATTGAGCCTTTTTTTAGAACACTTGATGTATGTATTGCCGTGCTTATCTGTGGTGACAATGGGATATCATGTGCCTCTTGGTGGATGCTTTGGTGACCAACTTGCGGGTTCCGCCCATGAACCTATGAATAGGGGTTGGCACACGTTCTTGACTCTCCGGTAGAAACTTTGAGGAACTATTTGAAGTACTTTGTGTTGGTTGAATAGATGAATCTAAGATTGTGTGATGCATATCGTATAATCATGCCCACAGATACTTGAGGTGACAATGGAGTATCTAGGTGACATTAGGGTTTTGGTTGATTTGTGTCTTAAGTTGTTATTCTAGTACGAACTCTTGAATAGATTGATCCGAAAGAATAACTTTGAGGTGGTTTCGTACCCTACCATAATCTCTTCGTTTATTCTCCACTATTAGTGGCTTTGGAGTGACTCTTTGTTGCATGTTGAGGGATTGTTATATGATCTATCTATGTTATTATTGTTGAGAGAACTTGCACTAGTGAAAGTATGAACCCTAGGCCTTGTTTCCTATCATTGCAATACTGTTTACGCTCACTTTTATCGCTTGCTACCTTGCTGTTTTTATAATTTCAGATTACAATTACCTTTATCTACTATCAATTTTGCACTTGTATCACCATCTCTTTGCCGAACTAGTGCACCTATACAATTTACCATTGTATTGGGTATGTTGGGGACACAAGAGACTCTTTGTTATTTGGTTGCAGGGTTGTTTGAGAGAGACCATCTTCATCCTACGCTTCCTACAGATTGATAAAACTTAGGTCATCCACTTGAGTGAAATTTGCTACTGTCCTACAAACCTGTGCACTTGTTGGCCCAACAACGTCTACAAGAAAAAGGTTGTGTAGTAGACATCAAGCTCTTTTCTAGCGCCGTTGCCGGGGAGGTTAGCGCTTGAAGGTATATCTTTAGATCTTGCAATCGAATCTTTTTGTTTCTTGCTTTATCACTAGTTTAGTTCATAAAAGAAAACTACAAAAAAATGGAGTTAAGTTTGTCTCGTACGCTTCATCTTTTTAATATCTTTCGTGAGTGTGATGGAAAGGAAAATTGTGCTCATGTGCTAGAAGAAGAATGCATTAGAATGCTTGATACTAAATCTTTAATGATGAGCATGATTGCAATGTTGTTAGTATGAACTCCTTGGATATCCATAGTACTAATGATGATTGCACTAGTTATGATGAAAATGTCTCCTATAAGCATGTTGATTTGTGTGGAGTAGATTGGACTTGCATGGACACACCAAATAGAGAAAATAGATATTGCAAGAGGCATAAGTATTTAAAAACTAAAGGTTTGCAAGAAAGTCTTGATGAGTGTACTAGAAGATTCAATATTTTTCGTGCTCCTTGTGAACTTTGCAATGAATGTGGTCATTTAAATCTCCAATGCAAATTGTTTCATGATCAAATCGTGTCCAAAAATTGTTATAACTTGATTACCCTTGGGCATCATAAAGAGCTTAGTGTTCTTTTGGGGTATGAAGAAATGAAACGTATAACTGAGGCTATTCCAAAATTTAATCTTGATAGATTTCTTGATTTTGATCTAGAGGATATTTATATGCTTTGTGCGGTGAATTGCATTGAAAATCCTTATATTGCCAATTACTTAAAGAAAAGGAAGAAAATAGAAGATGATCAGAATACTAATGAAAGGGAAGAAACTTCCCAATATCCTTCTATTATTTCTTATGATGAATCAGGTAACAAGGAGGAGCTTTCTATTCTACCAATCTCATCAATAAGGAGCTCAAAGAGGAAGGTTTAACCCACACATAATGTGAAGAAGAAAAAGAAAAGAAGGAGAAAAAAAGGTAGAAAGGTATCCCTCCCAAATGATGTTGCTCCTACTACTCATTGTGATGATGATAATTGCTTTACTATTGGTGCTATCCATATTTTTAACGATGAGAGTGATTATGCTTATGATATGAAAGGGCCCAAGTTTGGGGAAGCTATGTTTGATGAGGATGAAATATTTGAGAATATATTTGCTGAAATTAATGTTTGTCCCAAGCTTGGGGATGCTACGTTTAGTGAAGATGATATTTTTAGCATCCCATGTTTTGATATGCAAAGTTGTTATGATGATAGCATGCCTCCTACCTATGATGATTATATTGATGAAACTGGGTTAGGAAGAATGTCAACTTTAGGAATTAGTGATCCCACTATTTTGGAGGATGTTGAATTTTAGTCTGATGAATATGAAAGTGGATTTGGAAGAGTGTCGACTTTATTTAGTGATTCCACTATCTTGGGAGAGGTTTCAATCGATTATGATGAGAACGATGTTGCTACTTATGACGATTATTGTGATGAAACTTATGCTATAAAAATTAGTGATGATTATATTTACAAATCTTGTCATGATTATGATTACCCTTTTTTCTGAACATTACTCTTTTAACGTGGAAACAATTTTTAGTGTTCAAGTCTCTTATGATACTCTCACTATTCCGAATGAGAAGAATTTTGCTTATGTGGAGAGTAGTAAATTTTCTATGCTTGAAGATCATGAAAAGAATGCTTTAGGTGCTGGTTATATTGTTGAATTCATTCATGATGCTACTGAAAATTATTATGAGGGAGGAACATATGCTGGTAGGAATTGCAATAATATCAAGTTTCCTCTCTATGTGCTTAAAATCTTCAAGTTGTGCTTGTTTTACCTTCCTATGCTAGTTGATTATTGTTCCCATAAGTTGTTTACTCACAATATTCCTATGAATAGGAAGTGGGTTAGGCTTAAATGTGCTAGTCATATTCTTGATGATGCTCCCTTTATGTTTCAATTCTTATCTTTTATGTGAGAATCATTGCCATCATCATCCTAGCTAGAAAGGCATTAAAGAAAAGTGCTTGTTGGGAGACAACCCAATATTTACTCTTAGTGTTTTTGTGTATCCACATGATTATGATACTGTAGTAATCATGTTTTATAGCTTTTTGTTTCAAGAAAGTGCCAAGTAGAGCCTTTGGGAAGACTTGGGTGAAGTCTTTATGATCTTGCTGTAAAAAACAGAAACTTTAGCGCTCACGAGATTAGCTGCCATTTTTTACTGAAGAGTGCTTTTAGGTTGATTCTTTTTGCAGATGATTAATATACAAATTACTAAGGTCCAGCAATTTAGGTAAGAATTTTTTAAGTTCCATAAGTATACGTTTGGTACAGATTACTACAGACTGTTCTGTTTTTGACAGATTCTGTTTTCATTGTGTTATTTGCTTATTTTGATGAATCTATGGCTAGTATGTAAGGGTATGAACCATAGAGAAGTTGGAATACAGTAGTTTTTACCCATGTTCAAGAATTCATCCAATTAACCAGTTAAATTGCCGATTAATCCCTACTCGTGCGTCGTCGAGTAGCTGATAAACTGATAAATCGTCCGATTAATTGATTAAATGGCCGATTAACTTGCCGATTAGCCTATTAACCCCCGACACGCTAGCCAACCGAGCAGCTACCAGTTAACGATTTCCTAAACAATTGGTTTTACACCAATATGAATTTATAATGAGTTTATTACAGTACCAAAGTGGTGGTTTTATTTTCTTATACTAACAGAGCTTACGAGTTTTGTTTTTGAGTTTTGTGTGGTTGAAGTTTTCAAGTTTTGGGTAAAGATTTGATGGACTATGGAATAAGGATTGGAAAGAGCCTAAGCTTGGGGATTCCCAAGGAACCCCAAGGTAATATTCAAGGACAACGAAGAGCCTAAGCTTGGGGATGCCACGGAAGGCATCCCCTCTTTCGTCCTCGTTCATCGGTAACTTTACTTGGAGCTATATTTTTATTCACCACATGATATGTGTGCTTGGAGCGTCATTTTATTTGGCTAGTTTTTGCTTGCTGTTAGTTAGAATAATGTTTTGCATCTTTAGTTTCAATAAAAAAAGTCCAGGATAGCCTTTGCCATGCTTATTTTGCTAGTATACATGTTGCTGTTTGAAAACAGAAAGTTTACCACTGTTGCAAAAATTCCCTAGAAAAGTCAGAGAATGGTATAACGTTGAATCGTTTTGCATATTAAGATCTGCTAAATTTATTACAGTGGTAATTTTAGTTCATAATTTTTGGAGTTAGGTAAGTATTGATACTCTTGCATTCTTTACAGACTGTACTGTTTTGGCAGATTGCTGTTATGTTTGCATTGTTTGCATATGTTTGCTTGTCTAATGATTCTATTTGAGGATAGGAGTATTAAATATGCAGAGGCATTTAATATGCAATATTGAATAATAAATTTAGTGATTTGTTACAGTAGAAAGTGATAAGGTTTTGCATTGGTTTATACTAACCGATCTCATGAGTTCTTGTTGAGTTTGTTGTGAATGAAGCTTTTGATAAAAAGAAGAGAAACCATGATATGAGAGGAATTAAGGAGACATAAAAGCTCAAGCTTGGGGATGACCAAGGCACCCCAAGATAATATTTCAAGAAGTCTCAAGCATCTAAGCTTGGGGATGCCCCAGTAGGCATCCCACCTTTATTCTTCGACAACTATCGGTTAGTGTCGGTTGAACCTAAGTTTTTGCTTCTTCACATGAGTTGTGCTATCCTTGTAATGTCATTTTATTTTGTTTTTCTTTCTGCTTGAATACAATACCAAGATCTGAAATTCTTTAATGAGAGAGAGTCTTCACATAGTTGCATAATTATTTAGCTACTCATTGATCTGCACTTATATCTTTTTGGAGTAGCTTTTCATTTACTCGTGTGCTTCACTTATATCCTATGAGTAAATTGTTGAATGAGTTGATTGTCATAAATCTGAAATTATATATGCCTCATTTGCTTATTCCATGGGGAGTATTGACTTCACATCTAAGAGGTAGAGGTTATAAATTTATTGACGGTTAGCAAGCATTGTATTAGTCATTTGAACAATTCATGAAAGAATATTTAAGGAAGAGAGATTTCACATATAAATATATTATCATAGACATCTTTTATAATTGTGAGCACTCATTAAGTATGACATGCTAAAGAGTTGATGTTGGACAAGGAAGACAACATAATGGGTTATGTTTTCTCGCATCTCAGTTAAAGTATATTGTCATGGATCATTCAAACATGTTGAGCTTGCCTTTCCCCCTCATGCTAGCCAAAATTCCTAGCACCAAGTAGAGATACTACTTGTGATTCCAAATATCCTTAAACCCAGTTTCTGCCATGAGAGTCCACCATACCTACCTATGGATTGAGTAAGATCCTTCAAGTAAGTTGTCATCGGTGCAAGAAATAAAAATTGCTCTCTAAATATGCATGAATTATTAGTGTGGAGAAAATAGGCTTTGTACGAACTAGTTATGGAAGCAATAAAACCGACAGACTGCATAATAAAGGTCCATATACAAGGGGCAATATAAAGTGACGTTCTTTCGCATTAAGATTTTGTGTATCCAACCCTAAAAGCGCATGACAACCTCTGATTCCCTCTGCGAAGGGCCTATCTTTTACTTTATGTCTTTTACTTTATGCAAGAGTCAAGGTGATCTTCACCTTTCCCTTTTTCATTTTATCCTTTGGCAAGCACTTTGTGTTGGGGTGATCCTGATATATATATCCAATTAGATGTACGTTAGCATGAACTATTATTGTTAACATCACCCAAAGGTGAATACGTTTGCAGGTAACATTGTAAGCCCCAATCTTTCTCTGTGTCTGATTAAAACTTCATAACCACAAGTATTGTGTGAGTGGTAGCAATTGTAGAAGACTATATGATAGTTGAGTATGTGAAGTTTGCTAAATCAAAGCTCTGACATAGACTCTTCCTGAAAGTAAGATGAATTGCAATTGTTTGATGACTAAGAATGAAGTTTGCTAGTTTTAAAGAAAGTTTATGGTCTATGCTTTAACATGTGAATTGCTTGTTACTTGATTATGAAAAGTTTTATGAGATGAACTACTATTATGACATATTATCATGCTAGAAAAGGTGATTGAAATTATCATTGATCAAACTTGTGCACCTTATAGCATTCACACTTCATAAATTCTTTCTTTTATCATTTACCTACTCGAGGACGAGTAGGAATTAAGCTTGGGGATGCTGATACATCTCCAACGTATCTATAATTTTTGAAGCATTCATGCTATATTATGTTTCGAATGATTATGGGCTTTATTATACACTTTTATATTACTTTTGGGACTAACCTACTAACCGGAGGCCCAGCCCATATTGTTGTTTTATTGCCTGTTTCAGTATTTTGAAGAAAAGGAATATCAAATGGATTCCAAACGGAATGAAACCTTCGGCATCGTGATTTTTTGGAAGAATATCATCCTAGAGGCTTGGAGATCAAGTTAGAAGATCCTCGAGGAGCCCAGGAGATAGGGGGGCGTGCCCCCCCCCCCCACTACAGGGCGCGGCCCCCTGTCTCGTGGACCCCTTGAGCACCCCCCGATCGACTTCTTTCGCCTATATAAGCGTATGTACCCTAAAACCATTGAAAATCAAGATAGATCAGGAGTTCCACCGCCGCAAGCCTCTGTAGCCACCAAAAACCTCTCGGGAGCCCGTTTCGGCACCCTCCCGGAGGGGGAACCCATCACCGGTGGCCATCTTCATCATCCCGACGCTCTCCATGACGAGGAGGGAGTAGTTCACCCTCGAGGCTGAGGGTATGTACCAGTAGCTATGTGTTTGATCTCTCTCTCTCATGTTCCCTCTATGGCATGATCTTTATGTATCTCAAGCTTTGCTATTGTAGTTGGATCTTATGATGTTTCTCCCCGTCTACTCTCTTGTGATGAATTGAGTTTTCCCCTTTGAAGTTATCTTATCAGATTGAGTCTTTTATGAGAACACTTGATGTATGTCTTGCCGTGCTTATCTGTGGTGACATTGGGATATCATGTGCCTCTTGATGTATGTTTTGGTGACCAACTTGCGGGTTCTGCCAATGAACCTATGCATAGGGGTTAGCAGACGTTCTGGACTCTCCGGTACAAACTTTGGGGCACTCTTTGAAGTACTTTGTGTTGGTTGAATAGATGAATCTGAGATTGTGTGATGCATATCATATAATCATGCCCACGGATACTTGAGGTGACAATGGAGTATCTAGGTGACATTAGGGTTTTGGTTGATTTGTGTCTAAAGGTGTTATTCTAGTACGAACTCTTGAATAGATTGATTCGAAAGAATAACTTTGAGGTGGTTTCGTACCCTACCATAATCTCTTCGTTTGTTCTCCGCTATTAGTGGCTTTGGAGTGACTCTTTGTTGCATGTTGAGGGATTTTTATATGATCTATCTATGTTATTATTGTTGAGAGAACTTGCACTAGTGAAAGTATGAACCCTAGGCCTTGTTTCCTATCATTGCAATACCGTTTACGCTCACTTTTATCGCTTGCTACCTTGCTGTTTTTATAATTTCAGATTACAATTACCTTTATCTACTATCTATTTTGCACTTGTATCACCATCTCTTCCCCGAACTAGTGCACCTATACAATTTACCATTGTATTGGGTGTGTTGGGGACACAAGAAACTCTTTGTTATTTGGTTGCAAGGTTGTTTGATAGAGACCATCTTCATCCTACGCCTCCTACTGATTGATAAACCTTAGGTCATCCACTTGAGGGAAATTTGCTACTGTCCTACAATCCTGTGCACTTGTAGGCCCAACAATGTCTACAAGAAGAAGGTTCTGTAGTAGACATCAATGTCTACTATGCAACTTTATTCTTGTGGACACATGTTGGGCCTCCAAGCGCAGAGTTTTGTAGGACAGTAGCAATTTTCCCTCAAGTGGGTGACCTAAGGTTTATCAATCCGTGAGAGGTGTAGGATGAAGATGGTCTCTCTCAAACGACCCTGCAATCAAATACAAGAAATCTCTTATGTCCCAACACACCCAATACAATGGCAAATTGTATAGGTGCACTAGTTCGGCGAAGAGATGGTGATAAAAGTGTAATATTGATGGTAGAAATATATTTTTATAATCTGAATAAATAAAAATAGCAAGGTAGAAAATAGTAAACGGGCAAAAAAACAATATTGCAATACTTAGAAACAAGGCCTAGGGTGCATACTTTCACTATTGCAATCTCTCAAGAATGCTAACATAGTTGGATCATATAACCATCCCTCAAAGTGCGATGAAGAATCACTTCAAAGTTCCTATCTAGCGGAGAACATAAGTCGAAATTGTTTGTAGGGTACGAAACCACCTCAAAGCTATTCTCTCCGTTCGATCTATTCAAGATTTCATACTAAAATAACACAAAGATGTTCTTTCCATTCGATCTATCCGAGAGTTCGTACTAAAATAACAGCAAAGACAATTCAGATTTATAATATTCAATCCAACACAAAGAACTTCAAAGAGTGGCCCAAGATTTCTACCAGAGAAACTAAAGAGGAGAACATGCATCAATCCATATGCATAGATTACCCAATGTCACCGCAGGAATCTGCGATTTGAGTGCCAAAACATATATCAAGTGAATCAATACGATACCCCATTGTCCACGAGTATCAATTGCAAGACATATATCAAGTGTTCTCAAATCCATAAAAGTATTAAATCTGATAACAACGAAATCTCAAAGGGAAAAACTAAATTCCTCACAACAAGATAGAAAGGAGAGAACACCATATGATCCGACTATATTAACAAAGCCCGCTATTCATCAAGATCGTGACCTCTCAAGAACACTAGACAGAGAGAGAGAGATAGTAAACACATAGCTACTGGTACAAACCCTCAGCCCCAAGGGTGGACTACTCCCTCCTCGTCACGATGGACGCCGGGATGATGAAGATGGCCACCGGTGCTGATTCCCCCCTCCAACAGGGTGCCAGAACGGGGTCTAGATTGGATCTCGTGGATACATAGGCCTTGTGGCGACGGAACTTCTGATCTAGGGCTACCCCGAATGGTTTTAGACTATTTGGGATTTTATAGGGCAAAGAATGGGTGGAGGACGCCACCGAGGTAGGCAGAACCCACCTGGGCTACTCTGGCCCATCCTGGATGTTCTAGTCCATAAAAGGGTGCTGCTCTGGCCCTTCCTGGATGTTCTGGTCCATAAAAATTGTCCAAGGAGTTTCGCGGTGTTTGGACTCCGTTTGATATCGATTTCATGCGATGTAAAAAACAAGCAAAAAACAACAACTGGCACTGGGCACTGGGTCAATAGGTTAGTCCCAAAAACTGATATAAAGTTGCTATCAAATGATTGTAAAACACCCAATAATGATAATATGAAAGCATGAACACTTCATAAATTATAGATACGTTGGAGATGTATCATCATCCCCAAGGTTAATTCGTACTCGTCCTCGAGTAGGTAAATGATAAAAGAAATAATTTATGAAGTGTGAATGCTAGCAAAGTGCATAAGTTTGATCAATGATAATTTCAATCAATTTTCCTAGCATCATAACATCAATTCTTTCTTATAAAACTTCTCATGTTATAGTAGCAACCAATTCACATGTTAAGGTTCAAATGTTGAATTCTCTTGAAACTCAAAAACCTATGTTCTCAGTTACCAAGCAATTGCAATTCAACTTATTCAACAGAGTCTAAGTAAGAGGTCCACATACTCAACCATCATATAGTCTACTATGATTGCTAACACTCACCGTATACACATGAGCAAAAGGTTTCAACTAGACACATAGAAAGATAGGGGCTTATAATTTCGCCTCCTAACGTATTCACCTTTGGGTCATGTCAACAATAATAACTCATGCTACCCATATTCAGCTGGACATATGTGCCTAGATCTTTCCTCACCACATGATGTTTGCCAAAGGAGAAAAATAAAAAGGAATAGAAAGAAAAACATTGACTCTTGCACAAAAGTGAATACATAAAGTAATAGATAGGCCCTTTGTAGACGGAAGCAGAGGTTACCATGTGCTTATTTGTTTGTGTGTTAAACTCCTTAGTGCAAAATAATGTCACATTATATTTCCCCTTATGATAGCAACCTTTATTGTGCAGTCTGTCGCTTTTATTCTTTGCCATCACAAGTTTGTACAATGCTCAATTTTCTCTTACACTAAATGATCTAACACTTTTAGAAGCAATTATTATTGCCTTATTGCACTGATGACAACTTAGTTGAAGCATCTTGCTCAATCCTTGGGTAGGTATGGTGGACTCTCAAAACAAGATTTGGGTTTAAGGGTTTTTTGGATGCACAAGTAGTATCTCTACTTGGTGCGGAATTTTTGGCTAGCAAAGATTGGGGCAAGCACCACATGTTGAAGGATCTATGAAAATATAACTTGTATGTGAATATGAACAAACATAAATCATTACGTTGTCTTCCTTGTTCAACGTCAACAATTTTGTCATATAATATTTTGATAGGGGCTCATAATCACAAAAGATTTCCAAGATAGTGTATTTGCATGTGAAATTTCTCTTCCTTATACTAATTATTCGTTAATTGCTTGTATGACCAATATTGTGATTGTCAAGCTTCAAAAGGTTTCACTTTCTAAACCCAATGTGATGCCACTACTAGGCATCAACATGTAATTTCAACTTCATGATATTAAATTCATTCAACAATTTACTCATAGGATATAAGTGAAGCACGAGAGTAAATCACAAGCTACTCAAAAAAGATATAAATGAAGAATATGAGCATAATATTTCTTTCTATCAAATTAATTTAAGTGAAGCAATAGAGAATTTCATCAAAAGTACTAAATCACACCATGCTAAAAAAGATATAAGTGAAGCACTAGAGGAATTCCATAGAAAAGAGCTTCTTTGACGGGATGTGAATGTCGCTTACCTAGTCTCCCTGGCAACTATTTGAGGACTCAATTTAAAAAAAACTTTAAGATCTAAGTATTTTATTAAAACAGCAAGAAAAACAAAACAAAATGACATTCCAAGCATAGCACAACTCATGTGAAGAAGTAAAAACTGAGGCTCAACCGATACTAACCGGTAATTGTTGAAGAAGAAAGGTGGGATGCCTACCGGGGCATCCCCAAGCTTAGATGCTTGAGACCTCTTGAAATATTATCTTGGGGTCCATTGGGCATCCCCAAGCTTGAACTTTTGTGTCTCCCTAATTCCTTTTATACCACAGTTTTCCTAAATCTCAAAAGCTTCATCCACACAAAACTCAACAAGAACACGTGAGATGAGTTAGTATAAATCAACGAAAAACCTTATCATTCTCTACTGTAGAAAATCACTAAAATTATTATTCAACATTGCATAATTAATTCCTCTGCATATTTAATACTCCTATCCTCAAATAGAATCATCAAACAAGCAAACATATGTAAACAATGCCAACATAACAGCCAAAACAGAACAGTCTATAAAGAACACAAGAGTTTCAGTACTTCTTAAACACCAAAAATTATGAAAAAAGTACACACTGTAGAAAATTTATCATAGCTCATTTTTTGAAAACAAAATCAACATTTTATCATATTCTGACTTTTCCAGGGAATTTCTGCAACAGCGGTAAACTTCCTATTTTCAAACAGCAACAAGTATACTTGCAAAATAAGCATGGGAAAGGCTATCATTGCCACTTTTATTGAAATAAAAGATGCAAAACATTATTATAAATAACAGAAAGCAAATCCTAACAAAATCAATGGACGCTCCAAGCAAAACACATATCATGTGACGAATGAAAACATAGCTCCAAGTGAGGTTACCAATAATGTTGGAGACGAAAGAGGGGATGCCTTCCAGGGCATCCCCAATCTTAGTTACTTGGATCTTCCTTGAATATTACCTTGGTGTGCCTTGTTCATCCCCAAGCTTAGGGTCTTGTCACTCCTTATTCTCCTCATATCGACATGTCACCCAAAAGTTGAAAACTTCAATCACACAAAACATAACGGAACCTTGTGAGATAGGTTAGTATGATAAAGAGCAAACCATTTCACTTTGATACTGTCAAAGACAAGATTCATAATTGTTTCCACGCAATTACTACTGTATAATATCATTTCTACAATTTATATTGAACAATATAATCCATAGAAACTAGGAAACAAGCAAACTATGCATTGAAAACAAAATTTGTTAAAAACAGAACAGTCTGTAGTAATCTGTAGTCAAACTATACTTCTGCTACTCCAAAAATTATGAAACAAATTTTACCACGTGAGAACTTGTTATATTAATGTTCTACAAAAATAATCAACTGAAAAGCACTCTTCTGTTAAAAATGAGAGTTATTTTCGTGAGCGCAAAAGTTTCTGTTTTTCAGCAAGATCAAATCAACTAACACCCAACATTATCCCAAAGGCTTTACTTGGTACTTTATTGAAACAAAAACAACAAAACATGATTACCACAGTAGCCTAATAATGTGAACACACAAATACAGTAGGTAAAAGTGTTGGGTTGTCTCCCAACAAACGCATTTCTTTAATGCCTTTTAGCTAGGTATGATGATGCTCACATAAAAGATAAGAATTGAAACATAACAAGAGCATGATGAATCATAAGTTCCTTTCTCATAGTAATTTTCATTAGAATCATTAATAGATTCAGCCATATAACCATCACATAAAGCATTATTTTCATGATCCAAAAGCATAGCTAATTTATTACTCTCTGTAGCATACATGTTATCATAATAATCATCATAAATAACAACATTATTCTCATAGTCAATTGAAACCTCTTCGAAAATTGTGGATGTATCACTAAATAAAGTCATGACCTCTCCAAATCCACTTTAATCAATATTTTAATAATATTCAACACCCTCCAAAATTTTGGGATCACTACTACCTAGAGTTGACACTCTTCCAAACCCACTTTCATCATTGTAATCATCCTAAATAGGAGGAATGCTATCATCATAGTAAATTTTATTATCAAAGGTAGAAGGAATCAAAGGATCATATTCATTATGCAAAGCATCTCCAAGCTTGGGACAAGCATTATTTTCAGCAAATAAATCTTCAAACATTTCATACTCATCAAACATAGCATCCCCAAGCTTGTGATTTTGCTATCATCATAATCATTCTTATAAATAGCATGAATGGAACCAATAGTACATCAAACATTATTATCATATTCGTCCAAGCAAGTGCCAAAAAGATCTTCAAGGTCATAAGAGACATCATTGTTTTTCCACTCATAATCATCACAACAAGTAGTAGGCATCACAAAATTATACTCAATATCATCATCCTCCATCAACATATTTGATTCACTTTCATGAGCCACAATGGTGATAGGAGCAATATTACTTGGGAGAGTTACCTTTTTACCTTTAATTTTTCTTCTTTTCATTTTCTTCTTCACCACCTCACGTGTGGGTTTAATTAATTTTTTCGAGCTTCTTGTTGAAGAGATTGATTGGATAGGAAGCTCCTCGTCATTACCTGATTCATCATCATAAACACTAGGAGGGTATTGGGAAATATTTTCCCTTTCATTAGTACTCTCTTCATGCTCTATTTGTTTTCTTGTCTTTAGATAGTTCGCAATATAAGGATTCTCAATGCAATTTACCACACAAAACATATAAATTTCATCTAGATCAAAATCAAGAATTCTATTGAGATTAAATTTTTGAATACACTTAGTTATACATTTCATTTCTTCATACCCTAAAAGAATACTAAGCTCTTTATGATTGTCAAGGGTAATCAAGTTATCACAATTTTTGGACATGATTTGATCATGAAACAAATAGCATTGGAGATTTAAAAGACAACTTTCATTGTAGAGTTCACAAGGATGGTGAAAAATATTAAATCTTTAAGAACAATCATCTAGTCTCTCTTGCAACTTTTTTTTTTCTAAATATTTATGCTTCTTACAAAATCTATCTTGCCTTTTTGGTGCGTGTGTGCACTCCCAATATACTCCGCAAAAATTGACATCCTTGTAGGAGACATCACTATCATGGCTAGTGCAATCATCATTAAACTCATGGATATTCAAAGAATTCATACTAACAACATTGCAATCATCCTCCGAGGGTGGACTACTCCCTCCTCATCGTGGTGGCCACCGGGATGATGAAGATGGACACCGGTGATGATTCCCCCCTCCAGCAGGGTGCCGGAACGGGTTCTAGATTGGATCTCGTGGATACAGAGACCTTGTGGCGGCGGAACTTATGATCTAGGGACACTACAAAAAAAGACACATCCGTGACATTTTGGGCCGAACAAAAAAAAATTTGTCATACATATGACACTTCTATGATGATAATTGTGACAAAACCCCGTATCATCATAGATGTGGTGGGCTCCTACTTCTATGACAAAAAATCATGACAGAAAATGAGATTTTTGTCCTGGGCGGGATGGAGACGCAGCTGCATGACATTCTTTGGGCCGTCCATGATGGAAAAAATCGTGGTAGAAGCGAGGGGGAGGAAAATTTCAGGGAGTTGCCGGTTACAGTGGGAGGTCGGGGGCCGAGCGATGCGTGTTTCTCCCATACACGTACTTGCGTGTGTGTGAGGTGTTGGCTCTAACTGTACCCGAGCGAGGCGTTGGGCTCTAACTGAACCCGAGCGATTGCACTACAGGCTACGCGTTACTAAACCCGAGCGATCGATCGATGGCTGTTAAGTAAACCCGATGGAGCGATTCCTTTGCTACTGCTGCTAACTAAAGTCGATTGATTGGATGAATAGTGAGCATTGGGGGGGGGGGTTGGATGAACAGTGAGCGGTGGCGTTGCCTCTGGATGAACAGGACCCCGTGGTGTGGAGGGCTGGATGAACAGTAGACGATGGAGGGGTGGCCGTGGAGGGGTGGTTGAACAGGACCCCGGGGTGTCGAGGGCTGGATGTACAGTAGACGGTGGAGGGATGGATGAACAGTAGACGGTGGAGGGGTGGTTGAACAGTAGCCGGTGGAGTAGCGCACGGTGGAGGCTGGATGAACAGGAGCCCGTCGAGGCTGGAGGAGGTCGACGGTAGCCCGTTCAGGCTGGAGGAGGTCGATGGTAGCCCGTTCAGGCTGGATGAGGTCGACAGTGGAGAAAAATAGTATCCCATGGAGTCCCGTTTTGCGGTACGCCACACCCCTCCCGATGAACAGGACCCCCGTTTCGACCGTAGGAGGTCCTTTCGTCCGTTTTGCGGTACGCCACACCCCTCCCGATCAACAGGACCCCCGTTTCGACCATAGGAGGTCCGTTTCCTCCGTTTTGCGGTACGCCACACCCCTCCCGATCAACAGGACCCCTGTTTCGACTGTAGGAGGTCTGTTTTATCCGTTTTGTGGTATGCTAGGCCCCTCGCGATCAACAGGATCCCGTTTCGAACGTGGCCGGTCGAACATAGGGCCGTTTCCTCCGTTGTGCGGTACGCCAGGCCTCGTTTCCATCGCATGTTCCGTCCAAGCCCTCCCGATGAACACGGCCACGCATTCCGTTCCGACCCAGCCGGTTGGCTCCCCATGAACACGACGACGACGCTGTTTCTCCGTTCCGACCCAGCCATGTGCGTATGCGCGAGTAGGCGTTCGAGACCCTGCCCGTATGTACATACGTGGCCGTATTTTCTTTCTTGCACCCTCGCCGATGTACATACGTGTACATGCTACGTGCGCGCCTCTACTACGACATGTGCGCGCCTCTATATCGACCAATATGTACGTACACGTTCGCTAGCAGAATGACAACGCTACGTACGCTTCGACCAGGTGGGTCCCGACTATGAGGCACTTCCTTGCCTGCGAAGATGTAGCGGGTGGGTCCCAGCAGTCAGGGGGCGAATCTATTTTTTTTGCCCGGACGCACTTACTTGCGTGCGAAGATGTAGTTGGTGGGTCCTAGTAGTCAGGGGGCAAATTGTTGTTTTTTGCCCGGACGCAGTTCCTTGCATGCGAAGATGTAGCTGGTGGGTCCCAGCAGTCAGGGGGAAACTTTTTTTCGTGAAATACGGTGGCCCGTCCGGTGGGTCCCCGCTGTCAGTTGGAGGAATCATTATTTTCCGCATAATAAGGAGGTACTTCCTTGCTGCGGCTGTGGACCCAGCTGTCAGCCTCTCCACCTACAGTCCACGTCCGATGGAAGTCGTTCCTTGACCACGTTGACCACGCTGCGCCGAGAGCACAACGGCGGTGGACGACGGCGAGGCCTAGGAAGGGGACGACTCGGAGCCGGGAAGACGCAGCAGTGGATGCCCACGCGAAGAGGAGTATGAGGGTTCATTGGTTCGACTGCGGTGTGAGGCTGCTGTCGCCATAGAATAACAGGGGGTGTGGGTGAGTAGAGGGATGGCCTGGACAGCAGTGGGAGTAGTAGGTGGCGGTGAGGCCGCCACGGCATCACAGCCGGCCATGGGAGGCAGGAGCACGCGGCACGACCGGCGCTGGTTTGGGTGGCTGGAGCAAGAAGACCAAAGGTTGAAGAAGCACTACAACCGTTGGATGAACATCATACGGTAACAGGAGCTAGAATCGTTCATATTTACTAAGTTGACAAAGCCCTCCGTCCGCATCAACTTGGTAGGCCCACAAGTCAGCCTCCCAGTATGCTGGGTTCCAGCTGGCAGGGGGGGTATTCATTTTTTTGTGCGTAATAAGGCGGCACTTCCTTGCGTGCGAAGATAGCTGGTGGGTCCAACAAGTCAGCGGGGGGCACATTTTTTTCGCAAAATACAGAGGCCCTTCCAGTGGGTCCCAGATGTCAGGTGGAGGAATCATTATTTTGCGCGTAATAAGGAGGCATTTCCTTGTGTGCGGCCGTTGACCTAGCTGTCAGCCTCTCCACGCACAGTCTACTTCCGATGGTGTCGTTCGTTGACCATGTTAACCACGCCGCGCCGAGTGCATCCAAGGTGGTGGACGACGGCGAGGCCCCGGACAGCAATGAGCCAGAGATGGGAAGACACGGGAGTAGAGTCGCAGACGGAGAGGTGTCCGAGGGTTAACTGGTTCTAGTGCGGTGTGGTTCGGCAGTCGGTGGAGAAGAACAGGAGGTGTGGAGGGGTGGATGGATGGCCTGGACAACGGTGGAGTAGCGCTTCATAGCGAAGCGTGCTAAGCAGAGCTGCTAGCAGCAGGAGGCGGGAGGTGGTCCCGGTGGCATTGGAGGAAGAAGACGAGAGATTGAAAAGATGGATGCCGGTCGTTGGATGTAAATCCAACGGCTAACTTGTCAGAATCATTTGTTGACTAAATTGACAACGACTGCGTTGGCTTCGACCTATTGGCCCACATTTCAACCTCCAAAAATGTGGCACGTATTCAACCCATATTTTTAGAATTTACAATCTTTTTTTTTGCACGGTAGAATTTATAGTCAATTTGATCTTTTTTTTTGAATTACAGCAATTAGCTGGGCTGGGTGAACAATTAATGTAGCGTCCATGCGGCCCATTTATTTTATTTCCTAAAAAATTACTGGCCATTTGCACTTTATCTAGATACACGGTTTTGCTGGGCTGGTTCTAATTATAATGTTGGGTTCGGCCAGCAATGTTATCTAAAAATAAAAAAGGGCTGAGCATTTTGTTATAAATATATTGAAATAATAAGTGATATTATTACATTCGTCCTTAAATCTTACCAAGCTTTTGTACACAATCACTAGGATTTTCGTGCCAAAACAATCCAGGATTTTATTTGTTACGAAATTATTTTTATAATTTAATAAGATGTGGGATATTGTTTTCTTACATATGTAAGTATCTGTTAAATATATGATGACAATAAAAATAATATATAATAACATATAAAATAATTTAAATATATATAATATAGTTAGAACGGAAACATAAGTTGTACCTGGCGTTCCTATTCTTATATAGAAAAATAGAATAGACCTCTGAGTTTTCTTCAAAAAAATACATAAATTGGGCTGCCAAAAAGAAAACCTCGGATGGGAGGTCCATAGGCCGGTCGATACATGACGGCCCTAAGAAAATACAAACAGGCCCTCCCATCCGAGGTCGTGGGCTGCGCATGTTAAAAATGAAATCCTAGACGGGACAGCCCAAAACCACGTCTAACACTTGCCAAAACTTCGTCCCTCGTTTTCTCTGTGTTTCGCACACTCGACCTTGTGTGGGCATTTTGACTGTGCATCATATGAAGATGTGCTATGCATGAATGTTGATCAGCATGATGTTAACTGGCTGGTAGTTCCATTTTCGACCATGAATAGAACTTCCAACATGATGTTAACCCTATTTGAAAAGGCCGTGTTAATATAAATGCTCTGCCTCTGAAAGTTGAAGTTTCTTATCTGAAACTGAACTTGCAGTTTCTTATCTGAAACTGAAACTTGCAGTTTCTTCTCGTCTGCACTTTTATACTCCTATGAAACTACATTTTTTAAGTGCTAAAAATAGATATCTAGAATTCATAAAATTCTTCATATGCTCAATACTGCAAATCTGAAATTCAAAAGACATTCATATCTAAAAGTACTCTCAAAATACACAACACAAAACACAATTCACAACCTGCAAATACTGACAACCCTAAGCTCCTCCTGACTATTCACAACCTGCCCGACTATTGGGCTGGGGGGTGGGCCGTGGGGGGCAGGCCCCTCCTATTCCTCGGCGGCAGACAGCCGCCCCGTGAGACGATGTGAACGGCGAGGGAGACGATGGCGGGGAAGCGTCGTCGGACCAACTGCTTTTCTCCTCTTGCAGTTTGGTTCGGTCGACGAAGACTCCACCGGCTCGCTCTGGCAGGACACCCTCACAAACGGCACCCCGTAGATGCTCGATCCTTAAATCTCTGGTGGATGCTCCATCTGGGATTGATACTCCCACCACCACTCCCTCACGATCGGATTTGGTGACTCTGTTTGCTCCATGGCCCACAGGAGCAGCTCTATGTACTCCGGCGCGACTCCCTCCGGGAGTATCGCCACCATTTTGCTCTGTTGTAGATATTTGGGCATGGATGTCGCCATCGTCGTTGGTCCTTGTTGTCAAACGAAGACTGTATCTCCAACATCCTAGTTAGCTTCACAGTGTCGCCGTCTGCGATCCTCATGTATCGGTTGTACTCCTCCATCGATCTAGTTCTCCACAGCACCTTCACTCGCCGGCGGTGGTTTTTGAATGGAAGAGGAGAGGAGCAGCGCTGGTTTTGGATTAGAACGGGAGAGGAGTGACACTGGTTTTGGACTGGAATAAGAGAGGAGGGGCGGTGGTTTTGAAATGGAAGAGGAGAGGAGCGGCGCTGGATTTAGATTGGAACAGGAGAGGAGCGGCGGTGGTTTAATAGGAGAAGAGCGGAAGATTGGCACTGGTCTTGGAAGTATTTTTTTGTTTTTTTGCGTATTTTGGGTCAAAGTTTGACCACATACTGTATGTGACAAGCAAAATGTGAATGCATGTCACCAAAAATTGTATCGTTTGGCTCGTATCTGAATGTACTTTCAAATTATATTATTTTTGCAACGTATATCATATATTTTATGTGCGAAAATCATGGTCAATTATGACCCAGAATAAAAGGGAGACTAGTTAATGCGGGGTCGCTTTCTTAATTGAAGGGTAAATTGATTTTGATTTTGATCCAGTCACAGCATGCTGGTCCTCTTGCCCAATCCTAAGTTGCTGCCGCACGCTCCTCTCCCTCTTCTCCATTGCAAAACCACCTCCTCTCCTCTCCAACAATCCATTCCAAAACCACTGTCTCGCCTCTCCCTCTTCTAATCTTCTCCATTGCAAAACCACCTCCTCTCCTATCCATCATCTCCATTCCAAAACCACCTCCTCTCCTCTCCATCATCTCCATTCCAAAACCACCGTCTCGCCTCTCCCTCTTTTGTTCTTCTCTCCATTGAAAAACCACCTCCTCTCCTCTCCATCATCTCCATTCCAAAACCACCTCCTCTCCTCTCCCTCTTCTCTATTGCAAGACCACCGTCTCTCCTCCCATCTTCCAAAGCTAGCACCGGACCACTCAGAACGACATCTATGGAGAGGATGCAGCAGCGAATCAGGCAGATCGCCGTCGGCGACGAGGCAAAGTTAGCCAGGTTGAAGGAAATCCTTAGTTGGTTTGACAATGAGTGGGACATTTTGAGGATGGTGCGGGCCATGTGGAAATGTATGCGAAAGAGCGAGACGGCGGCGATGAGGGTGGCGATGTACATGTACTCCTCGGCGGCAGTCACGCCACAGTCCTTCGAGTTCATCGAGTATCTCCTATGGGCGATGGAGTAGACAGATTCGCCCGAGGAGACAGTCAGGCGGAGGTGGTGGGCGTACAGGTCGAAGGTCGAGCACCCAGAGGATAACAAATCGATCTAGTATGGTGTGCCGTTCGTGAGGGTGTAGATCCAGGCGGAGCCACATGAGTATTCGTTCTCCCACTGCAAGATGAGGCCGGATGGCGCGATGTCGCTTCCCCGCTATTCTCCACGGTTCCCTCGACACTCGCCTCATTTCAACGGCGGCGGTAGGGTTTAAGGTAAGCTTCACACCAACCTAATCTTCCACCTGCTCATGCTTACAATCAGTGTGATAGCTAATGAAAATCATGCTTACAATCAGTCTCCGAGTACTACGCCAATCACCCCAAAATAGCTCTGGACCTTTGGGTCAAAGTTGTGACACAGTGTACAAATAAAGAAAAATAGATTGGTGCTTCTTTCAGAAAAGAGTACTCCCTAGAAAACTGCCAATATAAGCTACTAGTATTTGGTTAGAGGATTTGCTGCCGAGAAAGATCCGTCCACAGAGAGCACCACACATCCCACTGGTGGTGGTGGATGCCAATGCGTGCATGCAGCATGGTTGGTGTCGGTAATTTTTACTTGGCACACCTCGCAATCTGCATATATGCCTGTTCCATACGTACATTTGTGCAGTTCCACCAAAATGCAGCTAAATAACCCTGTTTGCATAGATAATGAAAAAGCGTGATTACATTATAGTGGCACTAGTTGATGAAACACACAAAATAAATAGAAGAAAATATTGTGATAGTATCATAGTATGCCATGCTGCGAGGGCGAGATGGGCCCTGCGACGCCTCATACGGTACGCCCCATACTGAACATCGTCCCAAGTCTCCCAGATACACCTTCTGCCAGTGATGAACATCAGTGTACAACAGTAGTACAAGGAGGCGTCTTGAGACATTCAAATCTCTATTTTTGTACATATCAACTAAAATTAAGCACCCCAGTTTGCAGAAACGCTTAAACATTAACAATGGGACTAGTTGATGAAACATACTTTAACAAAGAGAAGCACTTTCTTTATCTACATTGGAAATGAAATGATAGAGATGACACTCGCTCTATTTTAACTTTATTATTACTTCATTTTATCAGTGACATTAGGGTCGAGAAGCTGGCAAACGAGGCGTACCGTGCATCGCAAGGATGGAGGCCGGGGGTGCTTAGACTGGGATGCTGAAGCTGGCTCTTTCAGTGACCAACATGGATGATTCAATTCATGGGACCTTTTGGTGCAGTTCACCTAAAATGAAGCAATGTCCTGTGAGCTAGCAGCTTCTTCTTCAATTTTTTTGTTAAGAAAAGGGCTCCAGCCCCGGTTCCATTTCCATCAGAAAATGAAACCCACAGATCTTCTTCTTCATTAGTTGCAATAAAATTGAGCAACATCAAGGTTGGTTGTGAAGCTCCTGGAATGCTCAACTATAATTTGGATATCATTTGTGCAGTTCAACTAAGATCGAGCGTGAAATGTATATCTCTATTTGCACAAAAAAGGTGGAAAGGAGGGTGACTAACAAGTGATGAAACATGCATCAAATGAAAAGAAGCATGTTCCTTATCTGAATGGCAATCCTACAAGGACAGTAGCAATTTCTAAAGCAGTGGCATTGCTAGATATTAGTGTGGGCATTAGGATTAACTATGACAACCGTTAAATACGACATTACTTTGGGCACGGGAGAGTAGGCAGACTAGGACAGTTGCATTTCTAACGAAAAGAACCAACTTATCTTAATGGGATATTTTAGCAGGACATGTAAAGAAGTGCCACTGATTCATATTACTGGAGGCATTACATTGAAAACAACATTGGTTTAACGTATCCTTACTTTTAACAGTGCGACTGCTACATTTTACCAGTGGCATTACATAAGAGTGGCTCGGGGCAACAAACATCAGAACAGGATATCTGGGTTGGTCCTATTTTTGTTCGGTATAGCCACCTTATACCGTGTGAGGCTAGCAAATCTATTGCTGGACTTACTCCGTTGACTTGTCGCCCAGTCCCCACTTTCTTTCCTTTTTCAACCAATAGATCGGGTTTGTATTGAGTTTGTACTGTGTTTCCCTTTATTTCCCTATTAGACTTAGAGACCAGTTGGATAGCCAGTCTCTGCTACTTTTCGCCCCCATTATTTCCTCTTTCGACCAAGTCCTAGATTCAGGTAACAAATCTTCCCCCACCCCTTTTCTTCCTTGTTTGAACCAAGTAGTACTAGATTCGAGTGCATGAACTAGTTTTACCTCTTAAACATAAACAAATTAAGTGGTTTTCGACCAGCCGATCGATCCTATCTACGAGGGGGGCTGAGAAATAGTAAAAGTTACAAATTGTCACACCCTAGCTAGTCATGCATCAGAGTGTGTGCATCATGTTTAAAATTCCATTTAATTTGAAATGGGGATTTGTGAAACCCTCAGAATCATTTTTGAAAATGATCCAAATAAAAATTTCTCCAAAAGGGTCCAAGAAAATGCTCATGTTTCTCTCTGAAAATATTGGACAGAGATAAAAATCAAACCAATATTTTTAAGAGCTCATAGGTATTTATTTTGGGCATTTGGAATTATTGCATAAATATTTGCATTGGAAATATATTATTTATATATATTAATATATGTCCAAATATTATGCCAATTATAAAGGAGCTCTGGAATAATATATCTAGCTTCTGCAAAAATTGGCATAAGGTAAATAAATGATTTAATATTTTATTTAAATCAAAACAAATGTCAGAAATTAGAAAAAGAAAAATAAATAAAAGGAGGACCTTACCTGGGCTCCTCCCTGTGCAGCCCAGCCAGCTGGCCGGCCCAGCCAGCAGGCGGCCCAGCCCGCCTCCCTCCTCTGTCGTCTTCATCCTCGACAGAGGGAGGGGAGTGTGGCCGGCGCGCGCGCGCGCCACCGCGCCACGCCACCTGCTCGCCTGCCTGCCTGCCCTCCCCTCCTCCTCTCGATGCCCCGGACGACGCCACGCCCTCCCCCTGCTCTCTCTCACTCTCCCTCGGTTCCTCCCTCCTCTCCCTCGCTCCCTCTCTCACGGCCGAACACCACTATCGCCGCCGTTCGCCATAGCAGCCGTCACCGGCCACCCCTCGCTCCCCCGACAAGCCCAGAGGCTCCGCCTCGACCCCCTCTTCCTCCCCACCGCTTTCACGGGCCTCCGGAAGCCCTGCATCGCCGCCCACGTCACCGTTCCCCTCCTCGGCCACCGGATATCGTCGCCGTCGAATCGGGAGCTACCGGACGTCCCCAAGCCCGCTAACCATCCCTGCAGCTCCGCGGTGAGCCACTGACCCGATTCCCCCTTGCCCCGTCGTCCCCAGCATTCTGTAGCTGCCGCCCCCTTGAGCTCCGAAGCTCGCCGCCGCCGTGCATTGTCGCCGTCGTGGCCACAGTCACCGTAGCGCCCAACCGAGCACACCCACGTCCTCACCGCACCGCGTAGAAGCCGTAGGTGCCAACCCCGCATCTCCGCAGCCGTTGTAGCCTCGACCCCGAGCTCAACCGAGCTCCGGCAGCCGCCACGGTCGTCGCCATCATCGGTACCGGCCACCTCAGGCACGACCACCACCACCGTTCGACGCGCGGGAGCAAGGGCTCTCCAACGAGCCCAAGCACGGCCTCGCCCGTGCCCCGTAGCGCGTTTCCGCATCGCGCCGCCGTCTCGGGCCTCGCCGGCGTCATGTCGCCGGTGGGTTTGACCCACCTTGACCACGGCAGGACCCCCCTGTGTCCCTGACAGGTGGGCCCAGCCCTATTAGCTAATCAGGATTAGCACTAACCGAATTAGTTAAACTAACCACCCCCCCTGACACTGACCAGTGGGCCCCAGCGCCACTAATTCCTAATTAGGATTTAATTAACCCTGTTAAACCCCTCTGTCACTGACGTGTGGACCCCACACGTCAGGTTTGACCCCAGCCAGCCGCAGTTGACCACTAACGTCATGCTGACGTCATGCTGGCGCAATATTTATATTTCTGGATTTAATTTAAATCAGGAAATTCCAGAATATTATTTAAACTTCAAAAATTCATAACTTTTATTCTGTAACTCCAAATTGGACCAATTATATATGAAAAATGATCAGAAAAATCCAATCTATCCATCTGTACTATTTTCATGCATGATCAAACAAGTTAAATTGATGTTTTAAGCAGAACAAGGAAAAGCACTTTAAAAGGCCATGTTTGAGTTTGAAATTTGAATCTTTGATTCAAATTTGTTCAAACCCTTCTGGTTTTAGTTGCATTAGCCCAACACACTCATATTGCCATGTTTCATGCATGCATCATATTGTTGCACATTGTTTGGTGATGGTTGTGTATCGGTGTCCTTTGCGACAGGTTCTGCCTCCGAGGAGTACCGTGATTACCCTAACGAAGAACCGTATCAGTGCATCGAACCATCAGGCAAGCAACCAACCATTTGATCATATCGATACAATCCCATGTTCTCGCTCCTGCTCTCTTTTACTGCATTAAGACAACGCGTTTCAAACTGCTGTGT